>NC_028647.1:17550513-17581188 GCF_001406875.1 Solanum pennellii
TATATATATATATATATATCTATTCTCTTTTTCTTTTTTATTTTCCTTTCAATGTTGTCTAAAGAGACAATAATTTTTTTGTATCGTGAATATTCATTCATTAGAGGTTTATGACTTATGTGATAATGACAAATAATCAAATTCATATTTGAATATAGCTAATATATTTTTAAGAACCAATTTTTTTAAATTCTTTTTAATGTATGGATATTAATAAAAAAATATTTTCGAGTTCAATGAAATTATTATTTGCGACCGCGCAAAGCGCGGAAAATTACCTAGTAACAAGATAATGACGAATGAACTAACATCGGACTGACTATCTATCAAGCCTCTAAAACTGATATGGATGTCGGGATAGGACCTTTGATCATCATAATAAATGAAATACTGAAAAGAAGTGACAGCAATAAAAAAGGGGTCCTCTAGAATGTAAGGAGGCTCAAAAACTTACTTTACAGTGTTCAACTCGATCAACAGTGCGTTAGGTCCGATCCTCGTTGCCTGGATCTGTATTATAATACGATGCAGACCAACTGACATCAATACATTGAATATATGAGTATGCATATATGAAAGAAACACTTACCTTGACTCTTTTCAACTCATGAATACTCAACTTAACTCATTTCAATGCAAAGCTATTGAAATAAAAGTGCAACATAATGAAAAAGGAAAACAATTTGAAACATGTTGTCAACTCATAACCATAATATCATAAAAACATATCATGCTCCTTGTCAAAGTCTACTTGTGCGATGCATGAATGAAATTTCATACCCCATTCATACTAAGCATAACTCCTTGAGGAACCATGCAATTACTAATGTGGGAGTTTCTTTAGAGTCTAAGTGATGATACAATGTTTTGACCATCACGTTACCAGACTGTCCTATACTTTGCCATCACATAGCGAACTTAACTTAGTGGATCCAGTATCTTAACTTATTTAATCATCTAAAAAGTATGAGCCATTAATATTCATGATGGCTAGATGGTTTATGGAGACATGAGTCGATATAAACTCGCATCCCCATATCGGTGCTCAATACTACTCCCAAAATATATTTAACTCATATGATTTTAAAAACAACTTCTTTCTTTGATTTGAGATAATTACTCAAAACTTATCTTAAAAACTCTCTTGGAATCTACGTTCCTTTTTATTGCTCAAATATCAGAACATTTGTAAACTCTTAGGGAATTGTCATGACCCGAAGCACTCTCAAGTCGTGACGCTGCGTACTCGACCACTCGGAGGTCTTGTACAAGCCTCTTAGCATTTATTCATCATATATGTATGAAAAGTAGTGCTGAATTAAAACTCTTCACAATAAATTCAAAAAGAATCTCTTTATAGAATATAAGAAAACTAAATCACGTCATAAGGCATCTTAAACATATATAATATCATAGGGTCACAACCCTTACATTTAAAAGAAACTATAGTCTATTACAATGTCTTCAATAAGAGATAGCTAGTAACATAAACCATGTGCTTGAACATACGAGGACATACCAAGCGTCTTAAGATTATTCTACTTCCAAGCTTCAACTTCTAAAATATCCTCACTTGCCGCCTACACTTTTAGAAATAGAGAAAAGGTATGAAATTAGTACATTTAATGCACTAAGTATGGTGAATATACAACAAAAGCATGCAAAAGGGACATTCACTTAAAGATATGCTTTCATGCTATTTTGATAGAAACCTTCATCATAAGAGTTTAAAAGACACAATACACGTCAACCATCACATATAAGATACATTCCATGTTCAACAAGTAAGTATTTTCATCACTTTAGGCCCTCTACCTAAGTTAAGCTAAGGCTCACTTGCGTAAGAGATGAAGAGACCTCCCATACACCCTCTTCAAGCATACCGAAATGATCCTCAAAGCTACCCTAGATAAGAACCTTTCTATTCAACATACTTCATTAAGTGAATATTATTCATTGAAACAATTTAAGAGACAAGTAGCTAATTAGGGGACATCACATAATGGTCTTGGAAGACCTAGGGAACTCATTCTAGCATCTTTAAAGTCTACTCGTGCCATGTGTAGATAGTGGACTATTCCACTACCTACACGTGGTAGAACATATCTAATACTAGCACATCCCATATGATGTGAATAGACATTAACCGACATAGGCAATACTAGGTGCCATAAAGATCCCACATAGTGGAAGATGTTCTACTTGCCCAAGGTAGAACTAGGACACATTCCATGTTTGCACATGGTTAAGGGATATCAAGGGCTTTTTTGTACTCAAGTTTCATACTACAAGTAGAGCTACTACCACAAGCATATCCAATCGGTGATTTGCCTTGGTTCTCATAGAGTAAGTTCATTCACATATATGTGTTAGACAAGGTACCATCACTAAGCTCTACCAACTCATAATACCATTTCCAAGAATGGGTCCACTAGGGCTTCCAATGAAGGTATATTTTGGATAGCTCTTATGACTTTCTTATAGATGGTTTCATGCCGTTCCAGCCAACCTACCCTTAAATCATTCCACTCATGAAGGACACCATTACAGTTTACCACTTCAAGTCTTCTATTAGCCTTCCTTTTATATACATGGTTTCACATTCTTAACACTCTTTTCATATTCAAGGTTCCATCTAAGTCTTTCATAGAAAGGTACCTACTTTAGGTCTATTGATCCTAGACTTTCATTCATACACTCATTCAATACCATTCAAGTACCAAGTAGGGACAATTGAGTCTACCTAAACAAGATACCTTATCAACATATAGAGACACTTTATAGTCTATCATCATCACATACAATCATTTAGAGGAATGATACTTTCATCACATTTCACCACATAACCCAATATTATCCTTCACATTATACATTTATACAAGCATTAACATGATGATACTATAATTCCCATAATAATGCCTACAAGGCCATCTTCATAGGAATTATAGCAATTAAGCACCACCACCATATATATGGACCATACTAATCAATAACAATTCGATATCAATTATATATTAAACAAAGGAATTAGATCAACTCAACACCTTCCAATATCCACCATCACCATTGCTTAGCGTTTCCAACCAATTCATACAACAAGAGATCTTACCTATGACAATATCAACAAGACTAAACCAAAAATACATCCATATCAATGATCCAACCATACTAAAATATAAATATCAACATTATAAGGCAAAATATGAACAGTTCTAACAATGATCAATATATATTCAATAGCCCATAACTATCTACACATGAATTCAACATAATTAAGTGATGATCAATACACCCACTTGAGATCCAAAATTAGGAATTCAAGGAATACATGGGTTCATGGAATTTTTTATCATAAATCCATCAGTTAACACTTATTACTTCATAAAACATCAATTTAAACCTTTTTTTTCAAGAACCCATGCTTAGAATTCAAAATAGAATAACCTGGTTTTTTTTAATCATTGAAAAGCCTTTGAGATTGACTCCTTTAATGAAACAAGAGTCGAGGATGAAATAAACATACCTTACTAGAAGAGATCCCACGAAATTAATAGAAACATTCAGTCCTAGCTTCAACGTGACTTCAAGCTTCCATGGAGGTTCAGAGAGAACTTCTATTTATGGTATTTTAAGTTTGTAACCTAGAATTAGACTTTATTATTCAAAATCAAAATAACCGTCCCCCTATTTAATTAGCCAAGGGTAGAATTTACCAAACAACCCTTGGCTTGGCTGAAACATGCAGGAAAATTGCAAACCAAACGACCGTCAATAGTTGACGCAACGTCGATTGAACAAAGGCTCGTCCTAGTGGCTCATGGTTTGTAACTGAGGCTACAAAATTGGGGGTTAAGCTCCCAGTAATAACTCTGGAGCCGCACCCCCTTTTGACGAGGCGTCGTCTAACCTACAGGGCGTTGATTAGGTCGTCGTTCCAAGCTGTTTTTGACAGCTTTTGGCCAATGCTTGGGTCCACCTCAAGGACCCTTAGGGTAGTCCTTGCGGATTCTTACCTGAACCTTTCGACCCTAAACATGACCATTTAGATTTAGGGCCCCTCCTATAATTTTAGACACCAAACAACACATAAAACGTGCAAATTAGACAATAGGGTAAATTTCAAGGAACATTCCTCCACACTCATGATACCTTGCCTGAGGTTTATAAAATCTTTGACCTTAACGTCTTTTTTATCACGGGAAAGTATCTCCCTAAGAATACTTTCTTTAACTTTTTCTGTTCTATAGGATTCAATTCAACCGACCTATTATCTTTCCTTTCTGTGAACCACACTTGAGGAATCTCTTTCGATTAGTATGAAGCCAACTCCGCCTTCTCCCTAGAAGTTACCCCCATAGCATGTACTATCTTGTAAACCTCTTTAAGAATGCTTGGGAGTCCTCTCCCACCATAAAACCAAGAAATATAGGACGATTCATCCTCACAAAGTCCCTTAACCTAGAGGTTATGGTACTCTCAAGAGCATTCATCCTAGGCCCCACATCTCTATTTGATTGAGTCGTAATGGCTCGGGCAAGGGTAGCAAGATATCATTTAACCTCCTCATTAGTCATGTCCGGCGGAACCATTGGAACTTCATTCCCTTGATTAGCTATATGGACTTGTTCACCTTGAGGAGGAACTCTATCATTCACCACTTCCCCATCCACTCTTCTTGCGGGCATCCTTTTTGTATTTATATCCGATAAACACAAGAGAAGAGATAAGGAAAAAAAACTTATAACCTCAATTCTATGGCACAACACAGGATTAATGAAGATAGTGAAACTTCTATTGTCCTATAGCCTCTTTCTCATGGATATGTCGCGACTCACCACAAATGATGAAGACTCTACTAGACATGGCATTATAAAATTTTGAATCCTAAAGACTACTTCATAAATTTATGCTCAAATACAAAGTTTGTCACGACCTAAGAGCACCCCCTAGTCGTGACGTGGCGTACTCGACTTCATGGAGGTCTTGTAAAAGACTCTTAACGTTCATTCACCACATATGTATAAAAAGTAGTGCGGAATTAAAACTCTTCACAATAAAGTCAAAAGAAATCTCTTTATAGAATATAATAAAACTAAGTATCATCATAAGCCATCTTAGACACATATAATATCATTTGGTCACATCCCTTACATTTAAAAGAAACTATAGTCTATTACAATGTCTTTAATAAGAGATAACTAGAAAAATAAACCATGTCCTCGGACATATGAGGACATACCAAGCGTTTTGACACAATTCTACTTCCCAAGCTTCAACTTCTAAAAATCATCACTTGCCACCTACACTTGTAGAAATAAAGAAAACATATGGAATTAGCAGATTTGATGCACTCAGTATGGTAAGTATGCAAGAAAACCACGCAAAAGGGACATTTATTTAGAGATAGGCTTTCATGTTATTTTGATAAAAACCTTTATCATGTGAGTTAAGAGATAAAATACAAGTCAACCATTACATATAAGATACATTCCATGTTAATCAAGTAAGCCTTTTCATCACTTTAGACCCTCTACCTAAGTTATTTTAATATTCACTTGAGTAATACATGAAGAGACTGCCCATACACCCTCTTCAAGCACAACTAAGTGATCCTCAATGCTACCCTAGATAAGAACCTTTATATTCAACATACTTCATTAAGTGAACATTATTCATTGAAACCATTTAAGAGACAAATAACCAATTAGGGGACTTCACATAATGGTCTTGGAACTCATTCGACTTCAAAGCTTACCTATGTCATATGTAGATAGTGTACCATTCCACTACCTACACATTGTAGAACCTATCCAATAGTAGAGTGCACATTCCACTTGATGAGAAAAAGATATTAACCGACATAGACCATACTAGCTAGGTATGGAATCCTGTGTCATAAAGACCCTACACCAGGGAAGGTATTCTACTCGCCAAATATAGAACTAGGACAAATCCCCATGTTGGCACATGGTCAAGGGATATCAAGGGCTTCTTTGTGCTCTAGTCTCATACTACAAGTAGAACTACTACCACAAGCATATACACTCAGTGCTTTGCCTTGGTTCTCATTGAGTAAGTTCATTCACATATATGTGCTAGAGAAGGTACCATCACTAAGCTCTACCAATTCATTATACCATTTCCAAGAATGGGTCCACTAGGGATGACAATCAAGGTCTATTTTGGATAACTCTTATGACTTTCTTAGAGATAGTTTCATGTCGTTCCAGCCAACCTACCCCTAAATCCATCATTCCACTCATGTAGGGCACCATTACGGTCAACCACTTCAAGGATTCTACTAACCTTCTTTTCATATTCAAGGTTTCACATTTTAGACCTTCTTTTCATATTCAACGTTTCACATTATAGACCTTCTTTTCATATTCAAGGTTCCATATAAGTCTTTAATAGAAGGATACCTAGTTTAGGTCTAGCGATCCTAGACTTTCATCCATACAGTCATTTAGTACCATCCAAGTACCAAGTACGGACAACTAAGTCTGCCTAAACAAGATACCTTATAAACATATTGTCACTCTTCATAGTCTAACATCATCACATACAATCATTTAAAGGAAACATAATTTCATCACATTAAACCACATTACCCAATATTATCCTTCACATTGTACATTTATACAAACCACAAAATGTTGATATTATATTCACGTAATAATGCTGATAAATTTATGTTCATAACAATTATAACAATTAAGCACCACCACCATATGTGGACCATACCAATCAATAACAATTCTATATCAATTCTATATTAAACAAAGGAATTAGGTCAACTCACGACCTTCCAATATCCACCATCACCATTCCTTAGCCTTTCCAACCAATTCACACAACAAGCGATCTTACTAATTAAAGTATTCACAAGAATAAACCAACAATTCATCCATATCAATGATCCAACAACACTCAATATAGATATCAACACTATAAGAAAAAGTATGAAAAATTCTAACAATGATCAATATATAATTCAATAGCCCATAACAATCTACACATGAATTCAACACAATTAAGCAATGATAAATACACCCACTCTAGAGACAAAATTAAGAATTAAAGAAATACATGGGTTCATGGAAGTTTTGATCATAAAAAATCAATTAACATTGATTACTTCATAAAACATCAATTTAAACCTTTTTATAAAAGAACCCATGCTTAGAATCAAAAATAGAATTTTAAGGTTTTTCTTGATCTTTAAAAAGCCTTTGTGATTGGCTCCTTCAATGAAACAAGATTCAAGGATAAATCACCATACCTTACTAGAATAAATCCCACGAAATTGATGGAAAAATTAATGGAGACCTTCAACTCTAGCTTCAACTTGACTTCAAGCTTCCATGGAGTTTGGAGAGAACTTCTTTTGAACTTGGGGTTTTGTTTTGAATAATAAAGTCTAAGTCTAGGTTTTAGTGTTTTAAATAAATTAAAATACCATAAATAACCCAAAACAACTGTCCCCCTATATAATTAGCCAAGGGTGTAATTTACCAAACAACCCTTGGCTTGGCTGAAACATGTAAGAGAATTGCAGTCCAAACCACGGCCACTAGTTGATGGAGCATCGATTGAACGATGACTCGTCCTGGTAGATCTTGGTAGTCACGCCCCGAGCAACCCCCGAGACGTGGACACAGAACCTAGGACCACAAGCGATCCCAAGCTAACCCAGCTGGCATGATCATGAGCATACTAAAGATAATAAACTGTTGCAGAAGCTAAATCATACTAAAAATGAATAGATGGGGAATACCCATATTCTATAACTAAGATATTTGAAAACAATGAGTGTAATACAAAAGAAATATTAACTCAATACTAAGCTGAATGTAACTATGTTTGAAAATAGCCTCTAAACTAGACTAGAAATACTGGGACATGCCCCAGCTAAATCTAGCAAAAACTGAAACTAAATGACTAAAGGCTGAAATGAAACTCATGATTGTTGTCCTCGGATAATGAGGACTCACCACTGGATCTGCTGAACTGGAGATCGAGAAATCGATCTATGCGTGATCTGGATGCTAAGAAACTGAACCTACATCACGAGAAGATGTAGCGCACGTATGCGTTAGTACTTGAAAGGTACTGAGCATGTAGGATAGAGTAAAGCTAAAATAAAACATAACTGAACAAGAACAAAAACAAGTATAATAATTTGAACGTGATGTGATGATTTTTGAGCTAACTGGATGCAATGACCAATTTATAACATGCTGAAACTTAATACTGAATATACTGATAAATGGTCAATGCAGAGAGTCTGACTGAACTGTATGAGCTACTAATAACCGATAATAAAATGACATGAGCTAAATGTGGAGTACGATGTATACGCCCCATCGAGAGGACCCAATATACCCTGCCAAAGGTATAAAGGCATGCTGACGTGATCACTAAACTGATTGCCCATAGAGGGGACTTACAACCTACTTGGCTAGTAGTTCTGGGACCATTGGGTACGCTAAGCCCTAGTCCAACTCGATATTATGCTAATCCCAATGAATTTTTTGACTTAACTGATTATATCTGAATTTTTGTAAATACTGGATAGCTCAAAACTGAACATGCAAACTGAGAATGCAATAATTAATCCGGTAATTATGCATTTATAACTGAGGCATGTACATCTAAAGTGTTTGAAATATATGACCTAGCATGTGTAATTCAATAACTAAATAAATACAAAGCTAGGGTTCTAAAATTCATGCGATAATCTGAGTAATAACATGATAATCTGATTTGGAACATATATTTAATAAATTGATTAAGTTATATCAAAGTTTTAGAAATCTTAGGTTTAATCATGATAAGAGAATCAAGAACTGACAGAAACTAAGGACCCAATAGGTGAAAGGAGCCCACTAGTGAAATCCCGCATACCTGGTGATGAAATCCACGGAAAAATACTTAAGTTTCGTGGCTGAAACTTCTGGAGCTTGTAGCGTTCTTGAACTAGGGTTCTTGAGCTTGTTTCTCCTCTCTTATTTCTAATTTTCTAAGTTTTGATTTAATGATTTGACTTGGATATGTTTTAATTATGTTTCTAGGCTTAAACTGACTCAAATCTGATAATTTAGGGTCAAAATGACATAACTTAGGGTTTAAACAGAGTGGGAAAGGTCAAAAAGACCCCTGGGAAGGTTGCTGTCGGGCCGCACGACGGCCAGGACTGACGGTCCGTCGTGCGCCCGACGCCCCGTCGTTGGGTCCGTCTTGAGGGCCTGTTCGACAGGCCTTTACTAAAATGGGCATAACTCTTTACTCGAAGGTCTGATTTTACCAAGGCCGGTGACTATGGAAAGATAATTCAATTATATATCTTTGGGTAGGTCATGGGAGACCTAATTCATTTTTTGATAAGAGTTATGATCATTTTAAGTTGACCCAACTGTATTTCCCATTAACTGGCTGCAAATTTTCCACCTACGAACCATGCTGGTCATCCATTGTTCTGTTCAAAGAGTGGTTGAAGGGAGTCTTGATCGACGGTCACGAACTACGGACCGTCGTTTGACCTACGGACCGTAAGTCCGTCCGTCGTCCAAGACTTAACCAATTTTTCTAGGCTGAAATTTTTGGGAGTTTCTGATCCCATCAACGGTTGTGCAGGACGGACCGTGGTTTAGGCCACGGTCCGTCGATTCCACCGTGTGAAGCACCTGCAGATTTTTCTGAAAAACTAATTTTTGGTCTATTTTGGCTACGGGGTGTTACATCATCTCCCCCTTGGGAACATTCATCCTCGAATGAAGATTAAACTAGCCGAAATAGAGGGAGAGAGATGCAAACCCCACTACTAAATACTGAGAACTGAGTTCTGATTGAATTGAGTTCTGAGTACATGCAATTACGCTAAAAATGAAAGTACAAACTGAGGGAACATGATTCTAAAACTGAATTTACGCGTGAATGACTGTAAAATTGAAGAGGAACTATTACCTCAAGCTGGAGTGGAATCGGAAGGAAAAAGTTAAGAATACTTGGCTTTCATAGCTACTTCTGCTTCCCAAGTAGAAACTTCTACAGACTGACTCCTCCACAAAACCTTGGCTGAAGCGACTTCTTTGTTTCTCAACCTTCTAATCTGACGGTCAAGAATTTCAACTAGTACATCCTCATAAGAAAGACTATCTTTCACCGCCACACTCTCTAATGGCACTATAGAGGCTGGGTCACCCACGCACTTATTCAAGAGTGAGATGTGGAAGACCGGATGCACTGCTGCTAATTTTACTGGAAACTCTAACTCGTATTCCACCTTGCCAATCCTTTTCAAGATCTTGTAAGGGCCTACATATCTAGGACTGAGCTTCCCTTTCTTTCCAAATCTCATCACCCCTTTCATAGGTGAGACTTTCAGAAAAACCCAATCATCAACTTGGAACTCTAGTTCCCTTCTCCTTACATCTGCATAAGATTTCTGATGACTTTGGGCTGTCTTATGTTTATACCTAATGAGTTGCACTTTCTCCATAGCATAAAGGACTGAATCTAGCCCTATCAAAGTTGTTTCACCTACTTCAAACCAACCAACAAGAGATCTACATCTACTCCCATATAAAGCATCATAAGTGACCATCTGAATGCTGGAATGGTAGCTATTATTGTATGCAAACTCAATAAGAGGAAGGTGTTCATCCAAACTACCTTTGAAATCGATCACACAAGCTCTCAACATATCCTCTAAGGTTTGAATGGTACGCTCTGCCTACCCATCCGTCTGTGGATGAAATGTTGTACTAAGGTTAACTTGAGTATCAAGACCTTTTTGAAATGGCTTATAGAAATGAGAGGTAAACTGAGGACTTCTATCTGAGATGATAGACAAAGGAACCCCATGCAACCTCACAATTTCAGTAAGGTAAAGCTTGGCATAGTCCTCTGCCGAATATGTAGTCTTGACCGCCAAAAAGCGAGAAGACATAGTCATCCTATCAACTATCACCCAAATTGAGTCATGCTGTCTGCGAGTACGAGGTAACCCTGTGATGAAATCCATATTGATCACATCCCACTTCCAAGTAGGAATATCGATCTCTTGATCTATATCCCTCTTCATGCCATTCCACCAATAGACTTCCCGCAGATCGCGGTACATCTTAGTGGCACCTGGATGAATAGAATACCTAGAGTTATGAGCTTCTGCACGAATACGCTGCCTCAACTCTCCCACATCAGGAACACACAATCTACCTTGGTAGCGAAGTACACCATCTCCCCCTTGGGAGAAAACCTCCACTCTCTGATTGTTGATTGCACCCTTTAGTTCAAGCAAGATCGGATCACTCTCTTGCTTTTCTTTAACCTCCACTACCAAAGACGATTCTTCACCATTCTTAATTGTTACGCCGCTGTCTGATATGCTCATAAGGCAAACTCCCAAGCAAGCAAGCCTGTGAACATCCTTCACTATCTCCTTTCTTTTTTTTCCTCAACATGGGATACACTACCAATAGATAATCTACTAAGAACATCGACTACTACATTCTCCTTTCCAGGATGATAATGCACACTCATATCATAATCCTTAAGGAACTCAAGCCATCTCCTCTGGCGAAGATTCAACTCTTTCTGGGTAAAAACATACTGAAGGCTCTTATGATCGGTGAACACATATACATGAACACCATACAAGTAGTGTCTCCGTATCTTGAGTGCAAACACCACTGCTGCAAGCTCGAGGTCATGAGTTGGATAGTTCTTCTCATGCACCTTAAGCTTTCTAGAGGCATAAGATATAACATTATCTCTTTGCATCAACACACAACCAAGGCCAACTCCGGATGCATCGCAATAGATCACATAACCATCTAAACCCTCTGGTAGAGTCAAGACAGGAGCTGTAGTCAATCTAGTTTTAAATTCTGCGAAGCTTTTCTCACAATCATCTGACCATTGGAACTTGACCATCTTCTGAGTCAACCTAGTCAATGGTAAGGCTATGGATGAAAGTCCTTCCACGAACCTACTGTAATAATCTACTAGACCTAAGAAACTTCTGATATCTGTAGCAGAGGTAGGTCTGGGCCATTGTTTCACTGCTTCTATCTTTTGTGAATCTACGCGGATCCCTTCGCTAGATACAACGTGACAAAGGAAAGCAACGGATTGCAACCAAAACTCATATTTACTAAACTTAGCGAATAACTGGCGATCTTTGAGAGTCTGCAGAACAACTCTTAAATGACTTGCATGTTCTTCCTCACTCCTAGAATAAATGAGGATATCATCTATAAAGACGATAACGAACAATTCTAAGTACTGTTTGAGCACTCTGTTCATCAAATCCATGAAAGTTGCAGGAGCATTGGTTAGTCCAAACGACATAACTACAAATTCATAATGACCATACCGAGTTCTGAAGTCTATTTTCCAAATGTCACTATCTCTGAGTCTGAGCTGATGATAACCCGATCTGAGGTCTATCTTTGAGAAATGACTAGCACCCTTAAGTTGGTCAAACAAGTCATCAATCCTCGGGATGGGATACTTATTCTTGATTGTGACCTTATTCAACTTTCTATAGTCAATGCACATTCTGAGAGAACCATCTTTCTTCTTTACGAACAACACCGGTGCACCCTATGGTGAAATACTAGGTCTGATGAAACCCTTATCTAGAAGGTCTTTCAACTGCTCTTTTAATTCCTTAAGCTCTGCTAGAGCCATTATGTAAGGAGGAATGGAAATAGGCTGGGTATCTGGGAGGAGATCAATTCCAAAGTCGATTTTCCTTTCAGGAGGAACCCCGGGAAGATCTTTTGGAAATACTTCTGGAAATTCACAGACTACTGGAATTGACTCAAGAGTGGGGTTTCAAGGCTAGAATTCTTAACACAAACTAGATGATGGAGATAACCCTTAGATATAATCTTTCTGGCCTTAAGGTAAGAAATAAATCGACCCATAAGTGCAAAGCTACTACCCTTCCATTCTAAGATTGGTTCGTCTGGAAACTGAAAACGAACAATCCTAGTTCTATAATCGACTGAGGTATAACATGAGTGTAACCAATCCATTTCTAGAATGACATCGAAGTCTACCATTTCTAACTCTAGTAGATCTGCTGAGGTGACTTTCTTAGAGACTTTGATAGGGCAATTTCTGTATACACATCTAGCTATAACTGGGTCACCAACTGGAGTAGAGACTGAGAAAGATACTGAGAGAGTTTTTGGACTGACATTGAATAGGACTGCTATGTAAAGAGCTACAAAAGACAAAGTCATGTCTCTTTTCTTTCCACTGAGTTAACCATATAAGAGTCACATCCTTGAGTTTATAGGATGATAATCTCACCTATTACTATGAGTTACTGACATCACACCAAATATTTTCTTGACCTTATCAATGAACTTCTGTGGGTCCTCACACAACTTGGGATCCTGAAACTCAGGTGAATCTTTCTAAACAAATGTCGAGTACTAGCTGCCACTGACCACCCCATTGTTCTTAGTTAGAACTCGAACCTTTTGATTGTTCCAAGTTGTCATACTTTTAGCCGAAAGCTAAACTAGCATTCCGAAACTCTACATTAGAACTTCCTTATCTGGTACTAGATGAACTACGTTAGCATTGCGTGCATTATAAGTCCATGCCTAAGCTCTAAGAGGAGGCAAAATATGAAACATAGATCGTTAAGTTAGAATGGAATAATATCATACCTTACGCAAGATAAGAGTAACAAGAAAGTGAAGTTTTTCCTAAAATACTTTATAGCCTCCCTAAAATTAGATGTGGTGCACTTCACAACCACGAAAAGGACTCTACTTAGTGCGGCTTTTTCAGACATCTTAGGACTCTTGAACCTAGTGCTCTGATACCAAGTTTTTTCACGCCCCGAGCTACCCCCGAGACACGGACACGGAACCTAGGACCACAAGTGATCCCAAGCTAATCCTGCTGGAATGATCATGAGCATACTAAAGATAATAAGCTGTTGCGGAAGCTAAATCATACTCAAAATGAATAGATGGGGAATATCCATATTCTATAACTGAGATATTTGAAAACAATGAGTTTAATACAAAAGAAATATTAACTCAATACTAAGCTGTATCTAACTATGTTTGAAAATAGCCTCTAAACTAGACTAGAACTACTGGGACAAGCCCCAGCTAAATCTAGCAAAAACTGAAACTAAATGACTAAAGACTGAAATAAAACTCATGACTATTGTCCTCGGAGAATGAGGACTCACCACTGAATCTGCTGAACTGGAGATCGGGAAATCGATCTATGCGTGATCTGGATGCTGAGAACCTGAACCTACATCATGAGAAGATGTAGCGCACGTATGCGTCAGTACTTGAAAGGTATTGTGCATGTAGGATAGAGTAAAGTTGAAATAAAACATAACTGAACTATCACAACAACAAGAATAATAATTTGAACGTGATGTGCTGATTTCTTAGCTAACTGGATGCAATGACCAATTTATGACATGCTGAAACTAAATACTGAATATACTGATAAATGGTCAATGCAGAAAGTCTGACTGAACTGTATGAGCTACTAATAACAGATAATAAAACGACATGAGCTAAATGTGGAGTCCGATGTATACGCCCCATCGAGAGGACCCAATATACCTTGCCAAAGGTATAAATGCATGCTGGCGTGATCACTAACCTGATCTCCCATAGAGGGGACTTACAACCTACTTGGCTAGTAGTTCTAGGACCATTGGGTACGCTAAACTCTAGTCCAACTCGATATTATGCTAATCCCAATGAATTCTGTAAATTAACTAATTATATCTGAATTTCTGTAAATATTGGATAGCTCGAAACTGAACATGCAAACTGAGAATGCAATAATTAATCTGGTAATTATGCATTTATAACTGAGGCATGTACATGTGAAGTGTCTGAAATATATGACCTAGCATGTGTAATTCAAGAACTAAAGAAATACAAAGCTAGGGTTCTGAAATTCATGCGATAATTTGAGTAATAACATGATAATCTGATTTGGAACATATTTCTAATAAATTGATGAACTTATATTAAAGTTTTAGAAATCCTAGGTTTAATCATGATAAGAGAATCAAGAACTGACTGAAACTAAGGACCTAATGGGTGAAAGGAACCCACTAGTGAAATCCCGCATACCTGGTGATGAAATCCACGGAAAAATACTTAAGTTTCGTGGCTGAAACTTCTGGAGCTTGTGGCGTTCTTGAACTAGGGTTCTTGAGCTTTATTCTCCTCTCTTGTTTCTAATTTTCTAAGTTTTGATTTAATGATTTGACTTGGATATGTTTTAATTATGTTTCTAGGCTTAAACTGACTAAAATCTGTTGATTTAGGGTCAAAACGACATAACATAGGGATTAAACGGAGTGGGAAAGGTCAAAAAGACCCCTGGGAAGGTTGCTATCGGGCCTCACGACGGCCAGGACNCGTCGTGTGCCCGACACCCCGTCGTTGTGTCCGTCGTGAGGGTCTGTTCGACAGGCCTTGACTAAAATGGGCATAACTTTTTACTCGAAGTTCTGATTTTACCAAGGTCAGTGACTATGGAAAGATAATTCACTTATCTATCTGTGGGTAGGTCATGGGAGACCTAATTCATTTTGTGATAAGAGTTATGATCATTTTAAGTTGACCCAACTACATTTCCCCTTAACTGGCTGCAAATTTTCCACCTACGGACCGTAGGTCCACCTACAAACCATGCTGGTCATCCATTGCTCTGTTCAGAGAGTGGTTGAAGGTAGTCTTGATCGACGGTCACGAACTACCGACCGTCGTTTGACCTACGGATCGTAAGTCCGTCCGTCGTCCAAGATTTAACCAATTTTTCTAGGCTGAAATTTTTGGGAGTTTCTGATCCCATTGACGGTTGTGCAGGACGGACCGTGGTTTAGGCTACGGTCCGACGATTCCACCGTTGGAAGCACCTGCAGATTTTTCTGAAAAACTAATTTTTGGTCTGTTTTGGGTACGGGGTGTTACATTGGTATGTGACTAAGGCTCCTCAATTGGGGGCTAAGCTCCAACGACTACGTTTGGCGCCACACCCCATTTAACGGGGCGTGGTTTTATGTAATGGGCATCGATCGGGTCGTCGTTCAAGGCTGTTTTTGACAGCTTTTGACCAACGCTGGGGTCCTCTTCAAGGTCCCTTAGGGTGGTCAATTGGGGAGTCCTACCTGTATGTTTCTACCCTAAAAGTCCCTCCTATTATTTTAGACACAAAACATTACATAAAACATGCAAAGGCACCTCCTATTATTTTAGACACAAAAGATTACATAAAACATGCAAAGGCACACTAGCACACACATGACTAGTTTCCGAACGTCTTGGTTGTTTTGTGACATTTGACTTTCAAACCCTTCAAACTGCCATCTAGAGATATTATTCATAATTTTAACACCTTATTAACTTATAAAACAATGTGAGGATCTAGTTCACCATATTTCATTTTTAGGGTTGCAATAGGAATAGTTAGCTACCTTATAACTTTTGAGAAATGAACTCAAGTCTTTACTTTTATCTTAACTAGAAATTTGAGCCTTAAAACGAATTTAAATGTTTGTTAAATACTTTTGAAAACCTTAATAAACTTTTCTTTACTTGTTTCTTAACTTCCGGACTTGACTCTTAACTTCTATGACTTTGATCTTAAGTTTCCTTGAATTGGACTATGAATTCAATGTAAATGATCTCATGTTTATGGATGATTTATTGGTGTTTAGGTGTACCTTAGACTGATAGAATAATGGGGAGAACTGGCGTCCCAGACGCTCTGAGAGGCATGAGGCACCTGCCGTCAAACTTTAGAGAGTTGGGTGGGGTGTTCTTTCTGACGTGGTGTCCCAAAGGCCAAACTTCAAAGACTGATTTTTGGGGCTCTAGGAGACGCGACGTGCCATGGCCCTCCCCAGGCATTCTCCAACTTTTCTTCTTCGTTTTTCATCTCTAAACCCTCTAATCTTCCATGGTTCTTTCTCCAAATAGTTCGGATCATCGGTACCCTCAATATACAATAGATTTAACAAGAATATTCACAGGTAAATACTAATCAAATCAACAAGAGATTTCAACAACTCAACCATCAAGAACACAACGAATTTTATACAATGTTTTTCAAGAACACACATTCTTAGCATTCAAACAACTTAAATTCACTGAATTGAAACAAGGTTGGCGTGTGGGTGAACTACCCAACACTATGTGATCTGACATACCTTGTGGGGATCACCGCCGACAAATTCCACTCGCAAAGTTTGAACGTTCCTGTCATTTCTTGATTTTCTGTCTTCTTTTCTCTCTTCTCCAAGTCCTAGCGTAAATTATATTTTTTTTTCTAAGCTGAACAAAGTATTGTTTTACCCCCAATAAATTCCTACAAATGAAATATGAAATTTAATTAAGGAAAAGACTAGTTTAACCTTCCATAATACGGATTCGGACCTTCCTTAATCCGACAATCCAATTTTCGAAAGACATAACTCACTCATACGATATCGAAATAGCTCAAACTTAGTGGAGTTGGAAAGATCTTTGAATGACATTTCCACCCATATCCTAAAGTACCTCTAACTCATCCTGACCTAGAAGTTATGATCCTTTGAAAATGACAAAAACTCACTTTCCTAACTTAGACAGATTTTCCAGATTTTTTTTCTTTCTTTTCCAAAAAATACTATTTTAGCTTTTAAGTTTCTTCCTAGCTATTCTGATTTGCGATAAGTCAAAAATATTAAGCTGCTGAGAAATGGTTACGTCTAGTAATATGTTATAGAGCAAATGTGAATGATTCCCACTAGTTATTTAAAGCGATGGGAAATGTTTCTGGGTAGTGATCTTTTATAAAGGTTATGTGAAATAATTTTGGCTAGTGATATGATATAAAGCCGATGAGAAATGATTCATGCTAGTGATATTGTGCTGAAGGGAAATTATTCCAGTAAGAGTTTGATTTTTGTAATTTAATGCAATTTTATTCTTATGTTTGATCTACTTGTCTTCTTGACATTGAGATTGAATAACTTTATACATGTTCGTTGTTGAATTTTAACTATTGGACTGTTATTATTGAGTCTTCTGAGGTGTATATTGTAGAACTGTTATCCTGTTTTTGGTACTCACTCCTTTTCTCTACAGTTGTGTAGGTTCTGATCCCGTCGGCCTGGTGTCATGTGATTGCCACTTCTACATGTGAGGCTTTTCAAGGAACTATTGAGAGGTAGTATTTGTCATCCTGGCGGGCCCCGGCCCCGTAGTTATTCTTTTTATGTTTTGTTCTATTTGAGAGACAAAGACTTGAGATATGTACTTATTTCTTAATTCCACACTTTATGTATTAGTGACTTATACACGTAAAACTCATATTTTGGGGTGTGAGTAGAATGAATAAGTTTTTTGCGTTTATCTTGTTCTTTATTTTATCGTTCATTTTTTTGTTGGAATGAGTCTAACTTGTTTTGGTGGGAATAAACAAGTTCCATCATGTCCAATTTCAGGTAGTGACAACCTCTTCTTGAATTGGTTCCTCAGCTTAAATAGGACATTATGGACATTACGGGGATAAATGATTTGATATTGCCGAACTAATTAGTGAAAAGAAGAAGATCTTCTAGGTACTCCAATTAGTTGATTTTGAAATATTAGCATACTAATTAATGATGCATGGATGCATGCTTGGTCCGAAAAATAAGAAAATGATATTATATTTTTATAATTATCTTAACTCTAAACTTCATATCACTCGCTCCAACGGACATATTTTTACATTATTATGCATTCTTATTAAGTATCAACAAAATATTTCCAAATTTTCTAGTTTCATTATTATGAATCTTTATTAGTGACTTCCCAAAAACCGAAAGAATTTTAATAATTTCATACAATTTTCTAAAGATTTTTTTCCTTGGAGGGAAATGCCATACACACTCCATATTCCCTTTATGTTTTCCTCGTAAAAAACCATCACGTAACATGTTGTAATATTGAATTTTATCTAGTGTGATGATAAACCTTGAGTGGAGTTCTTCTGCTTGGTTATCCTGGCATAGGAAAAACACTATTGGCCAAAGATGTTGCTATAGAGTGTGGGACAATATTTATGAATATTTATTGTAGTTTATATGTGAAAAATTGTATGGAGAGAGTGCACGATTGACATTGTGCTTATTCAAGCATTGTGTTAATCCTTCGCTCTCTCCGTACCTTTTTGACACAACAAATTCCCAGCAGCACTATGTTAATCTTTAACTTTGTAGAAACATCTTTTTGCAAGAGTGTTTCCCTGTGTCAAGAAGATCAAACATAATAACAATTCTCTAAGATCTCCTGATTCCCTAAAAATAACATTCAATATTACTCTATTTTTAAAGAGGAAAAGTTAATGGATATATGAAGTGTGTGCATTTCCCTCCAAGAAAAAAAACATATTTTCAAGAAGTTTTATGAAACGTTACAACTATTATTTCCACCATGTCCATTATTTATCACATAATATTTTTTGGGATATCAAAACATAGTAGGAAAAAAAAGGTAAATTATAATTTGTATAGTCATGTTACTTTACCTTCTCGCCATAAATAATTTGAAATATTTTTACTTATGCCAAAGATACTTTCCCATAGTTGTACTTGATTAAAGTAAATACAAAGTGGTTTTTACATGGAATACAAAAGAGAACCTTTTATATAAAAGATATTGAATGGAAAAAATATCTTAATCATAGTATGATAAAATAATTATTTCTATGTAAATACAGATTTATGATCCAAACAGTCAGATTATTTAAAACATAAGTACGTATAAATTTTTTGATTAGTAAAACAAACAAAAGGGAAAGTAAATGTAATAGGAATTTGAGAAAAATAGTCTTTTCTATTAGAATTGGGCTAGAAAATGAAGAAGAAAAAAGTCAGGCGAATCTGGGCACTAGGGCGCGTTGCGGACCTGCTCCTAATATCTAAGAAAAATATCCTCGCATTGTGGAGCAGCCACGGACCATTCTCCCTCAAAAATTATTTTACAACACAAAATTAAAATGCATCTCTGTATCACAAAATTTCTTTGAGGCAGTGATTTATTGATCATTTCTCATGTTTAGCTATCTAAAAGCATTTTTAACCATCATGATATCTTTTCCATCACAAATCATAATCCTTGAATCCATAATTCAATTCAAGGATCAGTTAAGGGCCAAGTCAAGAGAAGTTAAGAGTCAATTCAAGAGAAGGTCATAGAGTCTTTTAAAGTCTTTTAGAAATGTCTTAACTTTGATTTAAAGTCATAAGTTTTGAATTGAGTAAAGAGTAAAGATTGAAGTCATTTCTTGAAAAGAGCATATCGAGACTATGTATTCCTCAAAAGTAAATGTTTTCACATTTAAACAAGAAAATTAACTATCATTTTCAAAAGAGCCTTTGAGATGGTTGCGTGTGTCTATATGCATGTGTCTGCACATGTTTCGAGTATAATTGTCATTTGTTTATTTTAATAATTAGTTTATATTCTGATTGTTTAATTACTTAAGAAGTTAGCCGTTTTTGAAAGTGTGCCTAGAAAGTGGTGATTATGTGTATGCGACAATTGGTTGATATGCACATGTATCAATAAGACAATAATTTCAAGTTTATTTTCAATTATCCCATTTTTCTTCTCCAAATTATTTTCTCTACCATATCACCGTAAATATATTCTTACATACTTTAGTATTGAAAATTCATGATTTAGATTTATTAATTATATTAACAATCATGAAAATAAATCTAAATCTATCCTTTACCCTATAAATAAATCTAGATTAATTAACAACAATGAATTGATTTAACCTCCAATCTCAATTCCTCCTTATAGAATGGCTCCAGCAGAACTCAAAGAGTTGAAGTTGCAGTTAAAAGATCTCACTGATAAGGGTTTCATTCAGCCGAGCATATCCCCTTGGGGAGCTCCAATGTTGTTTGTACAGAGGAAAGATGGGACCCTTCCAATGTGTCTCGATTATCGGCAGCTCAACAAAGTCACTGTAAATAATAAGTATCCACTTCCCAGAATTGATGATTTGTTTGATCAGATCCAAGGGTCCAGTTTCTTATCTAAGATTGATCTTCAATCAGGGTATCATCAGCTTAGGGTTAGGGATGGAGATGTCCCAAAAACAGCCTTTCGTACCTGTTATGGTCATTATGAGTTCTTGGTTATGTCATTTGGTCTCACGAATGCACCTGCAGCATTTATGGATCTCATGAAAAGAGTCTCCCATGAATACCTTGACTCTTTCGTCATAGTATTCATTGATGATATTCCCATCTACTCTAAGACCAAGGAAGAGCATGAACAACATTTGAGACTAACTTTGCAGGTACTTAGACAGACACCATCAGTAGTATGCCAAATTCAGCAAGTGTGAATTCTGGCTACGATCAGTGACCTTCCTGGGCCATGTTGTGACCGATCAAGGTGTAGAAGTGGACCCGAGGAAGACTGAAGTTATTGAGAACTGGCAAAGCCTCTTACTCTAACCGATATCCGTAGCTTTCTGGGATTGGCTGGTTACTACCGTAGGTTTGTGGAGGGCTTTTCTTCCATTGCTGCCCCACTTACAGCTTTGACAAAGAAAAAATCCAAGTTTGAATGGACGGAGACTTGTGAGAAGAGTTTCTAGGAGCTCAAGGACAGACTCACTTCAGCTCCGGTGCTTACACTGTCTATTATGATGCATCTAGGGTTCATTTGGGATGTGTTCTTATGCAGGCTGGTAAGGTGATAGCCTATGCTTCTAGACAGCTCAAGGTTCATGAAAAGAATTATCCCACTCATGACTTGGAGTTGGCAGCTATGGTGTTTGCATTGAAGCTTTGGAGGCATTATCTGTATGGAGTGCATGTGGATGTGTTCACGGATCATAAAAGTCTCCAGTACGTGTTCACACAGAGGGAGTTGAATCTACGTCAGCGTAAATGGTTGGAATTGTTGAAGGATTACGACATGAATTTGCACTACCATCAAGGTAATGCTAATGTTGTGGTTGATGCTTTGAGCATGGGGAGTACAGCCAACGTTGAGGATGAGAAGAAGGATCTAGTGAAAGAGGTACACAGACTGGCCAGACTGAGTGTGCGGTTGGTTGACTCTACTAGTGGAGGTGTTTCAGTTCACCCTAGTTCTAAATCATCCCTGGTAGTTGAAGTCAAAAAGGGTCAGCATCTTGATCCTATGTTGATAGAGCTGAAGGACTCAGTGTTGTTAAAAATGAATGAGTCTTTCGCTTTTGGAGATGATGGCATACTTAGATACCAGAATCGGTTGTGTGTACCAGATGTAGATGATTTACGGACAAGGATTGTGGCAGAGGCCCATGGTTCCAAATATTCCATAAATCCAAGTTCCACCAAAATGTATCATGATCTTAAGCAGATTTATTTGGTGGGATGGCATGAAGAAGGGTATTGCAGACTATGTGGCTAAGTGTCCTAATTGTCAGCAGGTTAAGGCAGAGCATCTTAAGCCTGGTGGTCTGACTCAGATTATTGAGGTTCCGACTTGGAAGTGGGAGGCCATTAATATGGACTTCGTGGTTGTTCTTCCGAGGACTAGGAGGCATCATGACTCCATATGGGTTATTGTGGACAGATTGACTAAGTCTGCCCACTTTATCCCTATGAAGTCTACTTACAGAGCCAGAATATTATGCGAGACTCTACATTGATGAGATTGTAAGATGGCATGGGATTACTTTGTCTATCATTTCAGATAGAGGAGCTCAGTTCACTTCTTATTTCTGGAGATCTTTCCAGAAAAGCTTAGGCACGCAGGTAAAACTTAGCACTCCCTTTCATCCTCAGACAGATGGGCAGGCAGAGCGCACCATTCAGACATTGGAGGACATGTTGAGAGCATGTGTGATTGACTTCAGAGGTAACTGGGATGACCATCTGCCTTTGATAGAGTTCTCATATAATAATAGTTATCACTCCAGCATTGGGATGGCACCATTTGAGACATTGTATGGTAGGAGGTGTAGATCTCCAGTTGGGTGGTTCGATGTTGGAGAGTCATCCATTTTGGGTCCAGAGATCATTCATGAGGCCTTGGAGAAAGTTAGAGTGATTAGGGACAGGTTGGCTACTGCTTACAACCGACAGAAATCATATGCAGACAACAGATTGCGGCCCTTATAATTTAACATTGGTGACCAGGTTTACTTGAAGATATCGCCTATGAACGGGGTGATGAGATTTGGTAGAAAAAGGGAAGCTGAGTACGAGGTATGTGGGGCCATATGAGATCCTACAGTGTGTGGTTGAGGTGGCGTATGAGCAAGCATTTCCTGCGGAGCTAGCTTCTGTTCATCCAGTCTTTTATGTCTCTATGTTGAAGAAGTTCCTAGGTGATCCAGCATCAATCCTACCTGTTGAAGGTTTGGGGGTTGGTGAAGACTTGTCCTATGAAGAGGTACCTGGTGAGATCTTAGACAGACAGGTCAAGCGGCTGAGGAACAAGAAGATTGCCACAGTGAAGGTATTGTGAAGAAATCATCTTGTGGAGGGTGCTACATGGGAGGCTGAGGCCGACATGAGATCCCGCTATCCCCATCTTTTCAGCTCTTGAGGTTAGACTTCCTACTCGTAAGGCTATAGTTCCTTATCTCTTCATATTTTGTTGTTATTGGCTGATTGTACATAGCGATTAAGTTATGATCTGATTGGCATCACGATGTCTAGTGGTAGTGTCATTTGGGGACGAATGTTCCTAGGGGGGGGGGATAATGTAACAATTCAAAAAAATCAAAAATATAGGTACTTAAGGTGATTTAATTATTAATTAAAAATCTGAAATTTTAAGGGCATAATGGTCCTTTAGCGTATTAATTAAAATAAATCTGATTTGTATTAATTTAATTTAAATCCTATTTGACTAAGTCATGAATTAAGTCTCCTAATCCTAATAACACACACACACACTCTCTCTCTCTCTCTCTCTCTCTCTCTCATGTTCTCCATATCTCTCTCTCACGTTAGTTTAAGCCAAAAACAATTTCAAGAATTGAAAATACATCAAGAGTTATTCACACTTGAAGAACACAAGAATTTTTAAGTAAAAGACAGAGTAATCAAAACGTCAAGGCTAAGAGAGGTTCGTCGAGTGAGGTGTACGTTGAAGTAAATTGGGCGTGGGTTAGAGGAGTTTACGGGCAGCAACATCAGCATTTGAACATCGATTAAGGTACGGGTTTCTTCTCTCTTGGCTCCTTTTCCAAGAGGCCCCTACGATTCAAACTATTCACCTCGAAACTAAGGTTGTTCCCCGTTGCATGTCCCTGTCACTAGCTCCCTATGATCTTAGGTAAAGTATTATTGTTGGTAGAATTTCGGGATACTTGTTTGTGGTGATGATCTCGTTTCAAGTATGTATGTGTCCATGACTATGTGTTTATATTTTGTGTCTTTTGGGAATATGAATGTAAATATGTATGTAGTTGTGCAAGATTGTGATCATGACTTTGAGTTTTTCTTTAGCATATTAATAGTATAGAGATTATTCGTGTTTTATGTGCAATTAGAGGCTCTTAAAAATCGTGATATTCAAATGGTTGAAATGCTAGAAATTCTAGTTAAAACAAATGATCAAATCATCCCTCTAAACATGCCTTAAGAACCTTAACGAATCTATAAGAAACAAATTCTAAATTAACCCCTAAAAATGATGCACAAAATTGTGGACTAATTTTCCAGAATTTGGAGATAAGTTGTAGATGAATTCTGAAAATTTTGAACAAAAATAAATAAATAAAAATAGGTGAGGTCTGCAGGGATCAAACCTGAGACCTCACAAAATTAAGCCTTAATAAATTAAAAAAAAAGAGTGTTAGGCGGGACTCAAACTGGGGCACTGACCAGCGAGTTTCACCTCAGCGAAAAAGAAAACAAAATGGGGCTGGGGGCGGGGATCGAACCCACGATCTCCCAATTCACGAAAAAGATAAAAAAAAAATGCGAGGCGTGGGGATCAAACCCACGACCTCAACGCTGAAAGGAGAGGCGAAATTAACAAGAAAATAAAGTGAGGCTGTAGGGATTCGATCCCACAACCTCACTGCCACTCGCCCTTTTAAAAAAAATAGAGGGGTTGTGGGGGTTCGAACCCACAACCTCGCTATTGTAGCAAATTTAAGTCTAAAAATCAAAGGGGTTGTTGGGGCTCGAACCCCCAACCTTTCGGTTAACTAATAGTAAATTAAAATAGAAAATTTATCCCTTCATGTAAATATTTAGATTTAAATTAGAATTCTAACTAAAATAGAAAATTAATTCTTTCATGTAAATATTGATATTTAATTTAGAATTCTAATTAAAATTGAAAATTAATTCTTTCATGTAAATGTTGATATTTAATTTAGAATTCTAATTAAAATAGAAAATTTATTTCTTTTATGTAAATGTTGAGATTTAATTTAGGATTCTAATTAAAATAGAAAATTAATTCCTTTATGTAAATGTTGAGATTTAATTTAGAATTCTAATTAAAATAGAAAATTAATTATTTCATGAAAATGTTGAGATTTAATTTAGAGTTCTAATGTTATGAATATTAGAAATCAAATCAATAAAAAATATAAATGATATCCAAGTGATTCAAGATTTGGGTTCCCGTGCCCAAACCTCCGTATTGATACATAAGTCATACGTGAGTAAAATATTCAAGAATAATATCATCTACTTAGATCAAAATAAAGATATTGGCATATATACAAGATACATAAGTCTTGTAATACATAATCTTAGGAAAGTAATAATCACTTAGCGAACTATGAATGAAGCCCCATGGCGTGTATGTATAGACACATAACTCTAACATACGTTCAAAAATAAGTGAACCTAACATACGTTCAAAAATAAGTGAACCTAAGATGTACATAATGAAATGATGAACCTTAGGAGAGTTAAATACGAGTGTAAGATACACTAAATGGCCAAGTGCATTGGCATATAATGAGATGAATTATGAAATGAGGAAATGAACATTCACGTAATAAAAGGTGAGTAACTATGAAAAACAAAGGTGCTAATAAGGAAGAATGTGGTGACAATCATGATGTGAGGCTAATGTATATGATGAGAGCAATCTCAAATGAGCCTAAGTAAATGTTACCAATACGTACTCGCCAATGAGAGTGTAAGATAATGAAGAGATCAGACTTTATGAACACTCTAATGAAAATATTGGGTTTAAAACACTTAATACTAATGATGAGATGAGAAATCATCTAATGAGCTATGATGTCCCCACACTAGAAGCCAGCTTCCATGATGTAAATGTAAACTTTATACTGAGCACCGATAGGATAGCTATGAGCGATGATGCCTTCTTTCGGGAAGGGCGAAGGTTCACGTAACTCTCATGAGATGAGACTGTCCGGCTTGCCAGGTGTAAGTCTCCATACATCTCCTAGTCTTTGAACCTATACTGCCAATATAGGGATCTGGCGGGGCTAAATTCCCATATACACTAGCATGTTATTGAGTCACTTTGGCCAGTGATTTCACCTCTTTTCGCTGTGGGGGAGACACTGGATTTCATGATGCTCACATGATCTATGTCGGTTAAAGTTAAAGTTCTCAATGAATAAATAAGGTCATCCTTAAATGAATCATATAAAGAAATGAATGATACCGAAGGTGTTAGGATAGGATAATCAAGAGGTGAGCTATATTCAGGTAATGACATTAGGTTATTCCTGATCATTGCAAAGCAAACCCGATGAAAGTCTTAAACTACATCCTAGGTATAGCTGGTGTTCACACTGACCTATGAATGAACTGAAATGAGGTACGTACGAATGAATGAAGCAGACTCTGTGTTTGCTAAAGAAGGCTCCCTAGTTATGGTCCCAAATGTTGAGCCCTCATTTTGGAAAGTCTTAAGGTCAAGTCCATGATAACAAGGTCTTATTGTATATGAATGAATAATATGAAAGAAACTATGTGTTATATGTTATGTGCTATATGAAGATGTTATGTGTTGTATGTAGTACGATATTATAATGATGCATGTCACTCTCATGGCATAAGTTTTCCAATCTCAATTTGGCAAGTCCATTGACTTGACTTCCAAAAATCATGTCGTTAGGAAAGAGCTATTTTTCTCATGCATGTCCCTGGTGTGTGCTTGCATATACCCATACTTAGTACAGATGTGTACTAATTCCATACAAACATTCTACTATTAGGTGCAGGCACAAGTGGGTGGTAGAGCTACATATTCGTTGTTGCAGCTATCCGGACGTCAGCGTTCATCCGGAGTTTGGTAGGTCCTCATGCTTTTGAGGATGCTACTGTTTTACATTCTGGTGTAGTTTTAGAGTTGAGCTAGTGGAGCATGTACCACTAGCGTTTCTTTTCTGTTTTGATTCAGACTTTGTATTAGTGCTATTTTGGCCGTTATATAATTAATACTTAATGAATTATTTCTTTCAGTTGCTTACCTCTTAAATGTTAGATGGTTGATGATGAACGATTACGAAATATTTAAAATGTTTAGAAAGTATGTTTAAAGAATCAAAAAAATTCAAATTTTCCGCTAAAATTTACCTATGTAAAGTAAGAATGACGTAAGTAGGCTTGTTTGCGACCTCTGAGAGGTCAACGAAGCCGGTCTTGTCTGGGGTCTAGATTCCAGCCGTGACAAATATTCTATTGTAGACACTTGAGAAGAATTGTTTGGAGAAAAATAAAAGTGAAAATGTTTCTATTCAAAGTAGGGAACATGGCGGAAAAAAAACTGTGAAAGTGTTGTTTGGTTACTTTAAAAATTTCCCAATAAGGCCATTTGAATTTTTAATAATTAATTAATATTAATATTTTTAATTAAGTGAAAAGTACGCAATTTGTTTTAAAGTGCTCCTTGAAAGTAGTGAATATATGTAAGTGACTGCACATGTTTCAAATGTAAGGCCATTCGAACAAGTTCAACCAAGCAACATGACAAAAAAAGAAACTACAAAAGTATTATTTATACACATTCGGATGATTCCAATTCAGATTTTGTCAAGAATCAAGTTATATTAAGAGCAAGAACTTTATGAAGGGCGAGACATCAAGCGCCCTTGATCCAAAAACCAGGTGTCTGCAAATAAGTCCAATTTCGAAAGTGTTAAAGTTGTTCCAAAGGTATTAAAAATTCAAAAAATATATATCATATTTTCGTTGTTTTATTATTTTACTCTTTATGTGTTATTTTAGTTGATGGAAATATTTTAATGTAAATTTTATTATGTGTCTGATCTATGTTCATTTGTTTACGAGTTTCGCATAAGAATTTAAGTTTTTTTATGTGGTTTTGAGTATCATGGAGTTATTAAAGTATGAAATAGACTTTTATACTTCATTATTCTGTTGGAACCCCAAAAAATCTGATCTTATATCAATTTGATACATTAGTATGAAATAATATTGTTGTATGTGAGTATATTGTGTCTATTAAAATGGTCATGTCTCCATTTATTTTTAAATCGGGTCACAAGTAATTAATTTTGATTATCTCTTTGATATACCAATTTTATATCAAAGGTATTCACAATGTGGTTGTTTGTTAATTGTTAGTATATAGTATGGATTACTTGAATGTAATTCTTTAATTAGCATGATTCATTTTTATATGAAAAGTATACACAAGTTGTATGTACTTATTTCTTTATTTTAAAAAAGTAACTTTTATTACTTAAGGAAAATAAAAAAATATACTCATTGGTGCTCCTACACCAATATGGATGTTTGTGATCACATTAGGAAGCGCCTTCACAATCAACAATTTCAACAATTTAAGGAATCTCCATTTACTTTATTTTTAGACATGCCACATATAAAGGTTCACCCACAACTACTTCTCACCCTTCTTCTTGTTGAAACAAAGAATGATAGAGAGATGATATCTTCTTTGTGAATTTAAATGGCACTGGGATTAAATATGTAATTAGAGAATTTGTTGTTGGTTTGAATAGTGATTTTTATTCTAGTCCAACTTTTTCAAATATACTGCTCGCGCTGCACTTTTCACGAAAAAAACAAGTCAAAACTTCAAAATTCATTAATGCTTTTAATACCAAAGTTTTATATAATCTCTTAGTGTATGAAATATTTTTTAATATGAATTTTTTAATGCTAGATTAATTTTTCAAACATAGTACTAACTGATGAAAAACTGGCTGACATGGATCCTTTAATCATGCTAGAAAGCACAAATAATCAAGACGAAGGGATCAAGGTCAAGATGATTTTAACTAATGAATAAAGATGTTTAAGATTAAAGATTGAAATTGTGAATGTAAGCGAACATTTTTACTATCTTTATATTATCGTATACACGTTTTAATTGTTGTTTTCTTACCTAGGTTCCAGAAGATTAATGAACATATAAGGGATTTAAAATCTTATATTAATGATTTAGTTAAGTTTCTTATTGAATAATTCAGATCATCAAAAAAAAAGTCAAGTGAAACTCCAACACATTAAAAGATTTTCTCAGTTTCATGTTTTTACTATTTTTATATATATGTGCGAAAATCTATTGTTCCACTTCTATAAATATCATTTTCTTGTTTATTTCTCAAATCTTCTTATATGTGTTTGTTCCGAACTACTACTTATTCCTAAAATATTTGTTCCACTTAAAATGTACACAAAAGCAAGGAGTCAATTCTTGTAATGACCCGTAAGGTCATTTTTGGAAATTTTGAATATTTGCTTAACTTGAGTTAATTAATCGATAGTTTATGGGCTAAAGTGATAATTTATGTAAGACCCTATACTCTTTAGTCTATATTTAATTAAATATGTGGGTAAAACCTATCACTTTTAGTACTTAAATAATTCAAAAAAAAAATAAGGAAAAGAAAAAAAAAGGGGGCGAAGGGTTCTCTGCGGCTTATGAACTGCTAGGTAAGTTTTCTTCTCCTTTAATTTTCTTGATTTCTGCACATAGATGTGTGCATATAACAATAGTATATAATAAATTATATATATATGTGTGTATAACAATGAAAGCAGATTGCAGATTGAATGTAAAAAAAAATGAACAGAAAAATCACGTGAACAGTAAAGAAAAAAAAACCATTTGAGTCATGGATCAATGATTGGTTCATGATGACCCAATCATTAGTGGGTCAATGATTGGTTCATAATGAGCCAATCATTAGTGGGTTGAAAAGGAAAAAAAAAATATATATATATATATAGTGCAGAATACGTTAATGGCATCAATAGGCGTAAATTTCAGAATATTAGTTATTATATTATGGTTCAAGTTTTGATATATTGGTATGTAATTTAAATACTAGATGAATAAAATTTTGTGAGTACCATTTAAATTATGACGTTGGAAAAATTTGGGATGCAATACTAAACTTGAAACTTGAAAACTATGATAGTGTAAATTTTAATTGACATCAAGAATTACAAACTTGATTATAAATTTGGAGTGTATTTTTAGGTCAAGGTTAAACACATAAAAGTGTGAGTGTTGTTAGTTCTGAAACCTTGTTGTGAATATGTACTTGAATAGATTCCATTGGTTCAGAAGCTCAACGGAAAGGGAAGGCTCAAGTCCAAGAGTAATTATTCGATTGGCTAAGGCAAGTGGATTTCTAAACTCTTGTTAAGCGTATGAAATTCGTGTATTTCCT
>NC_028647.1:17585672-17587403 GCF_001406875.1 Solanum pennellii
GGTTGGTTTGATTCGGCGGAGATGGACTCTTTGGATACAGACTTGCTTAGAGATGCTATGGAGCAAGTCCGTATGATTTAGTATAAATTATTGACAGCTCAGAGTCGACCGAAGAGTTATGCAGACCGGAGAGTTAGAGCCTTGGTGTTTATGGAAGGTGATCATGTTTGGCTCCGAGTATCACCCATGAAGGGTGTGATGAGGTTTGGAAAGAAGGGCAAGCTTAGCCCTAGGTTCATTGGACCTTTTGAGATTTTGAGCCGAGTGGGAGAGGTGGCCTATAAGTTGGCCTTGCCACCTAGTTTGTCGGCAGTTCATCCTGTTTTCCATGTCTCTATGCTTCGGAAGTATATTCCAGATGAATCTCATGTGCTTTCACTTGACTCCGTGGAGTTGGGTCCAGACTTGGAATTTGAGGAGGAGCCTATAGCTATTTTGGATAGGCAAATTCAAAAGCTTAGGACCAAAGAGATTGCTTCAGTGAAGGTGCAATGGAAGCACCGATCAGTGGGAGAGGCAACTTGGGAGACTGAGTCTGACATGCGTGCAAGATATCCTCAACTTTTTGAAGATTCAGGTAATTACTTTTACTCTATGTTCGAGGACGAACATGATTTTTAGTGGTGGATAATGTAATGACCCGGAAGGTCATTTTTGGAAATTTTGAATATTTGCTTAACTTGAGTTAATTAATCGATAGTTTATGGGCTAAAGTGATAATTTATTTAAGACCCTATACTCTTTAGTCTATATTTAATTAAATATGTGGGTAAAACCTATCACTTTTAGTACTTAAATAATTCAAAAAAAAAATAAGGAAAAGAAAAAAAAAGGGGGCGAAGGGTTCTCTGCGGCTTACGAACTGCTAGGCAAGTTTTCTTCTCCTTTAATTTTCTTGATTTCTGCACATAGTTGTGTGCATATAACAATAGTATATAATAAATTATATATATATATATGTGTGTATAACAATGAAAGAAGATTGCAGATTGAATGTAAAAAAAAATGAACAGAAAAATCACGTGAACAGTAAAGAAAAAAAAACCATTTGAGTCATGGATCAATGATTGGTTCATGATGAGCCAATCATTAGTGGGTCAATGATTGGTTCATAATGAGCCAATCATTAGTGGGTTGAAAAGGAAAAAAAATATATATATATAGTGCAGAATACGTTAATGGCATCAATAGGCGTAAATTTCAGAATATTAGTTATTATATTATGGTTCAAGTTTTGATATATTGGTATGTAATTTAAATAATAGATGAATAAAATTTTGTGAGTACCATTTAAATTATGACGTTGGAAAATTTTGGGATGCAATACTAAACTTGAAACTTGAAAACTATGATAGTGTAAATTTTAATTGACATCNCGTTTCATTCTCTTCGTTTCCGAGGCATCTTGTGGAGGATTGTGAGGTAGTTGCTTGTCATCTCAGCAAGCTTTCCTACTCCAGTTTATGACTTTGTTTTTACTTGAAAGACAACTTCATTTAGATTTCTANCAAGAATTACAAACTTGATTATAAATTTGGAGTGTATTTTTAGGTCAAGGTTAAACACATAAAAGTGTGAGTGTTGTTAGTTCTGAAACCTTGTTGTGAATATGTACTTGAATAGATTCCATTGGTTCAGAAGCTCAACGGAAAGGGAAGGCTCAAGTCCAAGAGTAATTATTCGATTGGCTAAGGCAAGTGGATTTCTAAACTCTTGTTAAGCGTATGAAAT
>NC_028647.1:17591440-17616720 GCF_001406875.1 Solanum pennellii
CGCGCCGCGAAGGTTACTATTATCGAGGGTCGTGTCGTGCGCCGCGACAGATGCATGGACAGATATGTCCCCCATGGGTCCCGGACTGAGAGACAGCGGGTGTGTATCGTTAAGAAAGACATGCATCACGATATTTGACATTGCATCTCATGGCATTGCACATTTTATTATTGATGAACTTGAACATGTGTTTTGCTGATCTTGTGATTGTTTCTCTGTGAATTTTGTGATTGTTGAATATTGAGTTGTTATTGAGAATGTGTAAACTGATAGAGTGTGGTTATTGAGTGGGTGTTTGGTAAACTGTTAGGCTGTAGCGTGGAGGTTTAGATAGGGTGTAAGGAGTACCCGTATTTTGTTCACTTAACTTGTGTTTAGAGGTTTGCTTGTTGGGTACCGCGTGGTTTGGTACTCACCCCTTGCTTCTACAAATTTTTGTAGGTTACGAGCCGGGATTTTTGTGATACGTTTCATTCTCTTCGTTTCCGAGGCATCTTGTGGAGGATTGTGAGGTAGTTGCTTGTCATCTCAGCAAGCTTTCCTACTCCAGTTTATGACTTTGTTTTTACTTGAAAGACAACTTCATTTAGATTTCTATTTTGTTTCAATTCTAATTTTTACATTAGAGGCTTGTGCACGTGACAACCTGGTTTTGGGGATTGAATTAATATGACTTGGTTTTCTTTTATAGAAATTGTTGTTGGGTTTTAGGCTGACTTGTCTTGGTGGGATAAGACGAGTGCCATCACACCCATTTCGGGTCGTGACAATTCTCTTGAAAAGAATTCACCAGATTAGGTATGATTTCTTTAAAAATTACTTTGATATTTGGTTAATTTATCATTATCACTTCATATACAAGCTAAATATTAGCAGATACCTGCTTCAATACCTGTTTTATACTAACTATTCTTTTCATAAAACTTATATGAAGTTATACTGAACTACTCATATTTTCTAAATGTTTGTTCATCTTAAGTTAAGATGTGAAAAATCAAGCAAATACTTTTGGAATGAACAATTCAAATGAAATAAAGTTGATAATTTTTATTACCTGTTGTGATATTAATTTTATCCTTTTAACATTTAGTTGCAACACAACATGAAGTAAATGATTCTTTTGGAATAAATTTTTCAAATACATGTATGAAATATGTTAAATTTTACTCATATTTTTTTATCATATATTGAGCATTTAAATATATAAAAACATAATTAAGCAGGAAGTCTAGGTACACCATAGTGTATGATAAGTTCAAGCCTGAACTTGATCTAGGAATTGTAAAAGTAATAAAAATGGATTGGTTTTACATAATGGTTCATCATGGAAGACCTTCGGAACGTGAGGTATGTTTTAAAAATTTAATCGTCTTCATGTTTCATATTAATATAATATTGTCTGTTTGAAAAATTTAATCGTGTTTGATATCAATATAATATTGTCTATTATAAGGATGTCCATTTTCACATTCTAATGTTATTTATTTATTTTATATTTGTAAGACCGATGAGCATAATAATTAAAAAAAATATGTAGAAATATTATTATATATGTTTTATCTATAGTACTTATGCTTTTGAAATCACAATATTTTATAAACTACAGTTAATCATATTATATTCATTTAAAACTTGTGTATATTTTATAAACTACAGTTAATCATTTATACGAAATCTACACTTGATTTGTTCTCATATCCTACATTTGATGTATGCATGTTGAAGCTGTCTTTTTATTGATTAAAAAGAGCTCCTAGAGCTTGGTGTGATAAATTTCTGTCTACTTCATTTGAACGGAAAAAATATGACTCATCTTTATTTCTTCGGAAAATATCTACAGGTTTTGTTCTTCTTTTGGTGTATGTAGATAACATAATTATCATAGGAAACGTTTCTTCATTAATCACTAACCTCCTGTAGCAGCATATAAGATCTTTTCATTTGAAAGATCTTGATACTCTTACATATGTCTTGGTTTCGGAAGTTCATAATGATGGTTTAGGTGTGTTTCTAAACCAATACAAATATACTCATGACTTGATTTCTTTGGTTGGTCTTCAAAATTCCTCCTTCGTGGATACTCCATTGGAATTGAATTTGAAGTATCATTGTGAGGAAGGCGATCTTCTTCCTATCCAACTATATTTTGACAATTAGTTGGGATTCTCAATTACCTTACAAGTACTCGACATGACATCTCTTTTTGCAGTTCAACAAGTAAGACAACATATGCAAACTCCCTGTCATCTCCACTTGGTGGTTTTTCATTGCATCATTCGGTTTCTTCTAGGAACATCTACTCGTGGATTGTCTTTTCAAGTGGTTTTTCTATTCGTCTTAATGCTTTTACTAATTTTGATGGGCGGGATGTCTTGATACTCGTCATTCAGTCACTAGTTGGTGCATGTTTCTAGAAGTCATTGATACCGTGGAAGAGTAACAAGCAGTGTCGTGTATCATTATAATCTTCAACAAAGGTTGATTACCAATCCATCTCTACTTCTTGCTCCAAGGTTGTAAACTTCGTGGATTTGTTGGTAAGATTAGATTTCCTCAATCTCATCCTACTCTTCTCCATGGTGATAATATAAGTGCTAATAAGATTGCTATTATTGTTGTTTTTCATGAGAGAACCAAACACATGTGGCCAGTGATTTTCAAATAGCTGATGCGTTTATAAAGATTATGCCACGACAATGCCATTGTTTTTAGTAGGCAAAGGGATGCTTCTTCATCCACCATCATCAATGTGAGGGAGGATGTTAGTATAATGGACAACTGAATAATTGTAAATATTAATGTAATTATATAGTGATATAAATTAGTATTTTTATATAGATTTGTTGAGAATCATAGAAATTAATATTGTGATAGAAATGTTGATTCAGAGGGATAGCAAAGTCGATTTAGAGGGATCGAATAACATACTACTTCAAATAAAATAACTTATCTTTAGGATTAGGAATAACGAATCTTTAAACATGTGTAGTCTTTATACTCTCTACTTAACGAAAAGACTCTCTCACTTTGAGAGGAATTCAACAAAAAATGACGACACCTCCCCTCTTAAGAGTATTCGTGCTCAAATGGAAATTAACATAACATGGCTAAGTCCTCAAGAGTTGCCAGAAATTCGACAAAGTCTCCTTTTTAAATAGGACTATCCAAAAACCTGAAATGCAAAAAATTCCAGCACAAGTGTATAACACAGTTATACAACATACTAAGAAGATACAACTCAATAAACAAATTTTCTAAATGAAATAATCATTACAATAAAAAGTTTTTACCAGAAGAAGGTAACTCATATTTTTACTCGGGCTCTTCAATTACTCATTCTGGTGCTTGATATAGGTAAGGGTATATGGATCTTATATCTTCCTCGTCTTCCCGTGTAATTTTTTACGCATTCTTGTTCTCTACAATACCTTTATGAAAACCATATATATATATATATATATATTTGGTCCTCAATTTGCAGACTTAACAGTCTAGTACCACAACTAGAGTCTACTCGTAGGTCAACTCCAGTGAGATCTAAACAATATCAACTGAGATAACTCGAGAAAGGTCATGATTTTTGCAGCATATTACATGCAAGATTGGTGAACAGACTCTAGCGCTCCGAATGACAACTCTATCTCGTAAACTTCTCAGCCTTTGAGGATTCGGTATAACCTAATGAATTTTGACTGAGCTTACCTGTAAATCTCATAACGACCTCCATAAGAGAGACCTCTAAGCATTACCCAATCATCAACATAGAACTTCAAGTCTCATCATCACTCAATAGAATATCACTTCCGATAGCTCTAGGCTACCAACAATTGCTCTGATTACGCTTAACCTGCTCCAATTAACCATAACTCACCAACCTCAAACCATCCAATCGGGAATGTGCATTGCATATGAGATAGAGATACTGTTATTTGTAGTTTTGATGATTTAACAAACACATGGACCTTGTGAAGGTACCTTGTTCACAGCCTGAATCATTGGTTGACTGCCAACTGGAGAAAGTACAAATAGTTGGTGCACAATCTTCAACGGGGTCAGAAACGTTAGAAACTCCAACCAATGGCATTGTTTAAGGAAAGTGACCTTTACATACAAAGGACATCTTTCCTTACATTTTTCCTTAGTTTTTGCAACTTGAAAAAGCAGATTCAAGAACTCTCGCAAAGGCTTAGAAAATCAAGAACAACAGAAGCTCAAGCGTACATTGTGTAGTTATTTAGGAATAATTTCTTCTGATCTTACACTGTAAACTGATCCTAAAACTATAAAGGAATCAGTGTGGTTTGATTTGAAATTCTAAGTTAGTTAGTTGAACTAATTTAGTGGGAAACCTGTGTGTTGCTTAGAAAATTCTAAATCATTAGTAGGTTAGTGGTTTAAAGGGCAGTCTGTGAGATTGCTTAGAAAATCCTAAGTTGTCTAGAGTGATAGCTTAGTGGGTAGAGTAATATCTACTTAGGCTCATCAAGCAATAGAGTTATTGCTTGATACTGAGATTAAAAAAAATTTCTCACATTTTGTGTAACCGTTTTTCTTTTGCTTGTGAAGATTAGTGAAACGATTTTGAAAATCTTGTGAGACAAGTCGTGGTTTTACTCCCTTGAGCAAGGAGGTTTCCACGTAAAAACTCCTTTGTTATTTAACTGTATTTACTTTCTGCTATATTCTTATTTATGTGTCAAGGGACCTGGTCCATTGACTGATAAGTACAGATTCTAACAAGTGGTATCAGAGCGGATACTCTCTATCCGGTTAACAACAAGAGAGTGACTCCTATTTTAGAATGACTGCTCCACTTAATCTGGAAGAGGGTCAGTCTTCAACTAGACCTCCTCGTTTCAATGGCCAGTTTTATAGCTGGTGGAAAGTTAGAATGCATGATTTTCTTATGGCAGAAGATAGTGAACTGCGGGACATCGTTTTAGATGGACCTTTTGTTCCAATGTGTGAAGAAAAGGATGGTGAAATCACTAGACTTGTTCCAAAGCCCAGACACAAATATGATAAAGCAGACAGAAAGAAGATTGAAAAAGGTTACAAAGCAAAAAAGTTGCTTGTCTGTGGTATAGATCCTGATGAGTTTAACCGGGTCTCAGCTTGTGAATCAGCAAAGGAGATTTAGGATTTCTTGAAAACATCTCATGAAGGAGCTGAACAAGTGAAAGAGTCAAAGATCGATATGCGTAGCTCTCAGTATGAGAATTTCAAAATGAGAGAAGGTGAAACTATTCATGAGATGTTCACTAAACTGTCATCAATCACAAATGAGTTAAGAAGTCTTAGAGAACCAATCAGCATGAGAAAACAGGTTAGGAAAGTTTTTCGAATCCTTCCTAAGTCCTGGGAAAGCAAGGTATATGCCATCCCTAAAGCAAAGGATCTGAATGTGTTAACAATGGATGCTCTTATTAGAAATTTCAATACCCATGAGATGAACCGAAGTTATGATCAGTCAAAGAAGGAAGTCAAGAAGGATAAGTCCTTGATGCTGAAATACAGATCTGATGAAGACTCTAGTGATGATGATGATATGGCCTATCTCACCAAAAGGTTTCAGAAGATTGTGAGAAAAAAAAGAAAGGTTTTAGAAAGGGAGCAAATGTTCCACAAACTGCAACTCCAAATGGTACCTGTCACAAGTGTGGAAAGGCTGGACATTTTATAAGAGACTGTCCATTATTCAAAGTTGAAAAAAAAGAATATCAAAGACCAAGAGGCGATAAAGAAAAGTGCAGGGACCTGGTACTTGATAAAAATGATTGAAAAGCTACTGCTCATTATGTGGTCAAGAAAGCCCTCGCTGCATGGGGGTGATTCTTCGAGTGATTCAGAAGACTCTGATGAACCAAATGATGCTTCAATGGTGGTGGTTCATGAGGATGAAGCCATATTCAATGAAATGTTTGCTTTCATGGCTCAGTAAGAGGATGAAGATGAAGAGGATAAGGTAACTCTTCTTGATTTGAAACATAATCTGAGTACCTATTCTCTTAAAAAACTGAGAAAATTAGCAAATGTTCTGATTGATTCAGTGATTGAGTTAACTTCTGATAGATATACCATGAATGCTGAGTTTGAAAGTTTAAATGAAAACAGAGATAAAATGGGTGAGAAAATGTTGAAAATTGAAGATCAAATGGCTGTTCTACAATTTGAAAAACTAGAACTCAAAAAACAATTACATCAGATGACTGAGAGGGCTGAAAAACAGAAACGAAGGTCCAGTAGTTTAGAGGTTGAGCTTGAACAAAAACTGAAAACTACTGAGACTAATCTTGTTTTAGATTTGGAAAAGAGCAACAACCTAGAAAGAGATATTGTCAAACTTAAGGATGAACTTGAAAATTTTCTTAAATGGACAACATCTTCTAAGTTGCTTTCAAATGTGACGAATCAAAGCAATTACAACAAAAAGGGTCTAGAAAGTTTGAATATCACTCCTTCTTTCAATCCTCACAGCAAATATGTATTTGTGTCTGAGAATTTGTTGTGTCTTCATTGTGGTAAATGCTGATCTGTCTAAGTGCTCAGAATGAAAATGCTGATCTGTGGCATCAAAGACTAGGGCATGTGAGCTCATCTTTATTGAATAAGCTGATTTCTAAGGACGTGGTCCCTAGGTCTCCCAAAGTTGAAGTTTTGTGAAAGCAAAATTTGTGAAGCATGTGTAAAAAGAAAACAGATCAGAACGTCATTCAAGTCAAAGAAGCAAGTGATATGTTCAAGAGTTTTAGAGCTGATGCATATGGATTTATGTGGACCTCTGAAAGTTCAAAGGAGAGGTGGAAAGAAAAAATTCTTGTGATAGTTGATGATTACTCAAGGTTCACATGGACAAGGTTTTTGAGATCGAAGGCTGAAGCACCAGATGAATTGATAGTGTTTTTCAAAATGATTCAAACAAAATTGAATCAAGTAATAGCTGGAATCAGGTCTGATCATGGAACTGAGTTTGAAAATTCAAAAATTGATCAATAATGTTTGAAAAACGGCACAAGCCACAACTTCTCAGCTCCAAGAACTCCTCAGCAAAATGGAGTAGTGGAGAGGAAAAACAGAACCTTGGTAAATATTGCAAGAACAATGATCATTGAGTCAAATCTTCCACAAAGTTTTTGGGCTGAGGCAGTCAACACAACTTGTCATGTCACAAACAGATGCTTGATAAGATCACTACTAAACAAGACTCCCTATGAACTACTCAACAACAGGAAACCTATGTTGAGCTATCTAAGGGCATTTGGATGTAAGTGTTTTGTTTTGAGCAATGGCAAAGATGATCTTGGAAAGTTTGATCCAGAAGTGATGAAGGAGTTTTCGTAGGATACTCTACCTCAAGCAAGGCATACAGAGTATTCAACAAGAGAACTCAATGTGTAGAAGAAAGTGTCCATGTTGTCTTCGATGAAGATTGAAATCTGAAAAGGAAAGCATCAAATGATGAAGATGAACTAAATGAATTATTTCAAGCTCAGAAAGGTGAAAGAAGTAGAGATGAGAAAATTGATCAGTTGAAGATTGACAATGCTGATCAAAGCTCATCTGAAAAGAATGATGAAGCAGATAAGTCTGAAGAGGAACCTGTTCCAAGTCAGATCTCAAATCAAGAAATCACTCATTCTCCAGAAAATGAGAATTCTATAGATGAAGAAGAGGACACTAATCAGTTACATCCGCTGACATCAAGGCCAAGCTAGAAACATAGTTCATCTCATCCACTTGATAATCTCATTTCTCCCCTGAACTCTGGAATCCATACTAGATCAAAAACAAGAAATCTAGTTGTTTTTTCAGCCTTTATCTCATCAGTTGAGCCTAAGAATGTAAAAGACGCTTTGTGAGAAGCAGACTAGGTTAACTCAATGCAAGAAGAGCTGCATCAGTTTGAGAGAAGCAAGGTTTGGTACCTGGTCCCACGACCTGCTGACAAAATAGTTATATGAAAGATTCTCACCTTTGCGCTCAGCCCTATTACAAGCCTAGAAAAGACCTTTTGGATCTTGAGTGTGAGTGTTACATCTAATTCCTGATCTTAAATCGATTAACACATGTGCGTGAATATGGAATAGTTCTTTATTTGAGGGAATTCATGTATTGTTGTTGAATTTGAACTTGCATTAGTAGCAAGTATTCTGAGCATGAGAAATCTTTGGTAATGGTGTGTCACAACTTGAATCTTTGAATACACAATTTATCCTTGCATAAGTGGTATGAGTTTTATTATGTATGTTCATGATTGAGTCTTGTGTAGCACTATTTTAGATATCCTATTTTGAACTGCTGAACTTGAGATTTACTTGAGGACAAACAAAAGTTTATGTTGGGGGTGTTGATGAGTCCACAAATTGGACTTATTTAGGGCTTTATTTTGATGGAAATAGTGTCCTCAAATGCTTATTTATTCTCAATATCTGATGAAACTCATAAGTTTCAGGTATTTGACGTTTGAGTGCAAGCATGGACACTTATGCGAAAAAGAGAACAAAAAGGCTGAAATGAACGAAGAAATTGAAGCCTGACCATCGCCAAGTACACTTGGCGAGTCGCTGAAGGGCCATACTCCGCCCTTTATCCCAGCATGTGAAGCCCTGAAGGTAGAGGATAAAAAAGGCGATGAAAAGAGTAGTCGACGCTTCGTCAAATAGTTTTGCGAAGTAGTGTTATATTGCCCAATGATCTAGAACATGATGAAGCTGAAGGCAAGCAAAAAACAGTGATGAAACAGAAGAAGTGCGAGTTGCTCAGTCATTCGACGACCTCGACTAATCTCGCCGAATAATCCGCCACAACACTCAATATGAAAGCTATAAATACTAGCATTAGTTATTATTTTTACAGATCCAAACATTATCATAGTTTTTACCTCAGAATACTATTTTCCTTGTATTTTCTCTCAAATTTGGAGAGGGCTTTTGGGAGACTTGAAGAAAGAAGGATTTCATCTTCCCCAAGTTGGAAGTGGGTCTTCTCCATTCTTCTTCCTTTGCTTAAATTAATGTTTAATTTCTTATACCCATTTGATTTTAGTATCATTTTAGGTATATTTTTTTTATTGCATGATGTGTGGCTAATAATCTCCATTCTTGGGGTGTGATTTAGCAAATATGAGTTGATATTATGGTTGGGTCTTGCTTGCTGATAGGTTAGATGTATTTTAATGGTGAATTCACATACTGGTTGTGGTTTAATTTAATGGATTTTTAGTTGCAAATACAAAATCACCCATGTGTTTTCCGTTTACCCGAAGGGAGGTTGCGAAACCAAGACCGATACACTGATGGCCTAAAGAGTGGGTTGACATGAGGTTCAACCTGAGAGGGTGATACCTAGTCCCATATCCTAACACTCACCTTGAAAGAGTGAGTGGGGGTAAGGCGTAGGCTGGCCTTCATGCGGCAAATGGGTGTCAGAGAGGAACACATTTAAAACGGGATAAGTTGCTCGAGAGAGAACTTATTTCCATCAAAAGCTTAGCCTAGTCACTATTATTTTGCAAATTTTTCCTATCAAAAGAATGTATCCAACGATTTATCTCAAATTGTATTGTGGTCGCACCCCAAGAACTTCTCCTCATTCTTGATTTCTTTGCATATTTACCGATCGTTTTACTTTACTTGTTATAAAAACCCCATCGATATTTGACACTTTCGTGTCATCCCCTTGAATTTGCAATGTTTTTATTCATAAATCTCTTTAGCTACGACTAATTAGAATGAAATTCTAATTGACTACATCTTCTCGTATCACTCCCTTGGAACACGACCCCAACCCTTGGTTGGGCTACTAAACCATCGACGATCGTAGACACTCAATTGTAGGTTAGTATCATTGATAACGATAAGCATCAACTGTCAACACGTCTGCTTGTGTTGCCTGCTTATTCCCCTTGTGCTCTTTATTTAAAAAAAACTGCTACATACGACCACTTATTTATCCAATTAAAAATAAAAACCTATTATATGGTGCCTCTTCTTCATCCAATGAAAAATATGGAATCCATTTAATATGTGTAATATAAAATTATCTAATCGATATACATATACAATTCGACTTGCTCCCACTCTATGCCCTCTCTCGCTCGCCTCTCTCCTTCCTCTCCCAATATTATTCACGTCTCTCCTCCCTCTCCCTATCTTGCTCACCTCTACCCCCCCCCCTCTCCCAGTCTCGCTTGCCATGTATTCAAATGCATAATATATAATTATCTAACCAATATACATATACAATTCACTCTCTCCCACTCTCTTCTCAATCTCGCTAGCCTCTCTCCTCCCTCTCCCAATCTCGCTCGTCTATCTCTTTCCTCTCCCAATCTCGATCTCCTCTCTCTTCTTTCTCCCAATCTAGCTTGCCATATATACAAATACATATGTATAATATATAATTATTTAACCGATATGCATATACAATTCAACTCTTTCCACTCTTTGCTCTCTCTCGTTGGCCTCTCTGCCAGTCTCGCTTGCCTCTCTCCTCCCAATAACATGTAGCTACAATTTTTTATTATCAAACTATAGATTTGGAGAATAATTAGGGTAGTTTTGAGTGACTATATGTAAAAGTTCCTCAATAAACATTACAATTTTCAAATAATGATGATTATATCAATTATTATTTTTTTAATTGGTGTGTCAAATTCAATATGACAAGTAAAAAAACGAATAAATAAATAAAGTAATACTTGTTATTAAAAATATTTTTGATGTGAGACATATTGACTTTTTTGTTTTGTTTTAGTTTTAGATCCGTCTAAATTTATATTGTGCAAATGATTATTTGATTAAAAGAGCCTGAAGGTTCACCAAAATGTATTAAAAAAAATATAACTATCCCTTGTAAATTTAATAATAATGATAATAATGAATAATAAAAAAAATATCCCTTGTAAATTAACATGTGAAAAAATAAAAAGGAGGAGAGACCTTGACAAACACTAACTTATAAGTCAATTTTAACTTATTTTTATATTTGTCAAATATTTTTAGAAATTTAAAATTGATTTAAAAGTAAATTTAACTAACTTTTAAGCCTATTCAAGCACCCTCCTAATTATAAATATTCCTCCATTAATAATTTTAAGGAAAAGAAAAAACTTTTTTAACCTAAAAAAAATAATTAAAATCACTTTTTATGTTTTGGCACACACTTTGGAAACTGAAAAAAGATATATACTCAAAAATAGAAATAAGCCAAATCCAAACGCCCACAATTATTTTTGAGCTTAAATTTACCAAGGGAGATTATAAGTGTGATTTGAGATATCAGATTCAGAATTTGCTGTTGGATTCATGTCATCAGGCTAATAGCATTCGCTTGCTTCGAAGACAGATCCGAAATACCCCATTTTCTACCCACGCAGTCACTCTGAGTGTTCACTTCGATTCTGATAGAACCTGCTTCAATTTATCTTTCCATTTCATAGGTTTATTCATTTTGTTGAATATATTTGCCTTTTGAGATCTTGTTGTGCATTAGTTGATACCTAAAGAAATTTATATATATATATATATATATATATATATATATATATATATATATATTTCAGAATCTGCTTCAATTTATCATAGGTTTGTTCCTTTTTTCACTGTGTTGAATGTATTTTGTGTTTCAAAATCTTGTTGAAGTGCATTCGTTGATACCCAAACAAGTGGTTAAATAGCTCAGAATCTGCTTCAATTTATCTTTCCATTTCATAGTGTTGTTCGATTTTTCACTGTGTTGAATGCATTTGCGTTTCGAGATCTGTTGAAGTGCATTCGTTGATACCCAAAGAAGTGTATATATATCTCAGAATCTGCTTTAGTTTATCTTTCATTTCATAGCTTTATTCGTTTTTTCATTTTACTGAATGTTGTTAAGATCTTCAAAGTGCAGCATGAGCAGCCATTGATGAAGCTACAAACTTCCCAAAACGAAACTGGAAAATAAAGACTGCAATGCAAGGCTTTGTGATTGAATTGTGAAGTGTTTGATTACCTTCATTCATCACTCATGAAGTGTATATATACATGTGACTAGATGGATCAAACTAGTGGAAAGAAAATAACTAACTAACTAACTAGTTTGTTATGTAACTAACTATTACAATACCAACTATAAAATGGAAATACAACTAACTAACTAACTTGAAATAAGTAATGTACATGAGTTAATTATGAGTGTTAATACCCCTCCTCAAGTTGGAAGTGATGATTTCACAGCCAACTTGTGTAAGATGGCTGAGTGTTTGATGCCAGTGAGGGCCTTGGTAAGAATGTCTGCAAGCTGATTTGAAGTCGACACATGATGCAAAGAAATTAACCCCTCCTGAAGCTTATCACGTACGAAGTGACAATCCACCTCAATGTGTTTAGTTCTCTCATGAAACACAGGATTGCGAGCAATATGGATGGCAGATTGACTATCACAATGAACACTAATAGGAGAGGAAATAGAGACAGTTAACTCAATAAGCAATCTATGGATCCAAGTTAGTTCTCCTACAACCTTTCTGAGTGATCTATACTCTGCTTCTGCTGATGACAAGGAGATTGTCTCTTGTTTCTTAGACTTCCAACTGATAGGGCTGTTCCCAAGTAGTACTAAATAGCCACTGACTGACCTCCTCGAATCTGGACATGATGCCCAATCTGAATCACAAAAAGCTTGAACTGTGCAGTCAGGATCCTTGGACAATTGAACTCCTAAGGTAGTATCCTGTTTGAGATATCTAAGCAGATGATAGGCTGCTTGTAAATGTGGAGCTCGTGGATCCTGCATGAATTGGCTTAAGTGTTGAACACTAAAAGCTATGTCTAATCTCGTATTAGTTAAGAAGTTCAGCTTGCCTATCAACTTTCTATAGAAAGTAGGATCAGACAAAGGGGTTCCTTCCTTGGCTTTCAATTTAACAGTAGGATCTAAAGGAGAGGACAAAGGTGTATAATTGAAACAATCATACTCTTTTAGCAAGTCTAAAGCAAACTTCCTCTGAGAAATAAGTACCCCATCTGCTGTATCAAGAATCTCCAAGCCTAGAAAATAGTGAAGCCTTCCAAGATCTTTGATTTTAAAAGTGTTATCCAGATATGCCTTCAAATGTGCAATCTCAGTTGTGTCTGTGCCTGTTAAAATAACATCATCCACATACACTGCAACAAACACAGCCAAGGAACCTTCCTTTCTGTAAAATAAGGAGTGATCAAATTGTGAATGTGAGTATCCTCTGGATGACAATGCTTCAGTTAGCTTAGAGTACCACTGTCTACTTGCTTGTTTAAGACCATAAAGGGACTTCTTCAATTTACANTGAACTCCTAAGGTAGTATCCTGTTTGAGATATCTAAGCAGATGATAGGCTGCTTGTAAATGTGGAGCTCGTGGATCCTGCATGAACTGGCTTAAGTGTTGAACACTAAAAGCTATGTCTAATCTCGTATTAGTTAAGAAGTTCAGCTTGCCTATCAACTTTCTATAGAAAGTAGGATCAGACAAAGGGGTTCCTTCCTTGGCTTTCAATTTAACAGTAGGATCTAAAGGAGAGGACAAAGGTGTATAATTGAAACAATCATACTCTTTTAGCAAGTCTAAAACAAACTTCCTCTGAGAAATAAGTACCCCATCTGCTGTATCAAGAATCTCCAAGCCTAGAAAATAGTGAAGCCTTCCAAGATCTTTGATTTTAAAAGTGTTATCCAGATATGCCTTCAAATGTGCAATCTCAGTTGTGTCTGTGCCTGTTAAAATAACATCATCCACATACACTGCAACAAACACAGCCAAGGAACCTTCCTTTCTGTAAAATAAGGAGTGATCAAATTGTGAATGTGAGTATCCTCTGGATGACAATGCTTCAGTTAGCTTAGAGTACCACTGTCTACTTGCTTGTTTAAGACCATAAAGGGACTTCTTCAATTTACACACCAGCCCTGAATTAAGTACTTCAAGTCCTGGGGGCAGTTTCATATAAACCTCTTCATGAAGATCTCCATGAAGGAATGCATTATTTACATCAAGTTGAAACATGTTCCAACCTTTCTTCACGGCACATGCTATCAAAGTTCTCACTGTGGTCATCTTAACCACAGGTGAATAAGTCTCAGTGTAGTCAATTCCAGCCTGCTGTGTATACCCTTTCACAACTAGTCGTGCCTTGAATCTTTCTATGCTCCCATCTGCTTTGTGTTTTACCTTATATACCCACCTACATCCAACTGCTTGTTTGTTTGGAGGTAATGCAACAAGGTCCCAAGTATCATTAGCATACAATGCTTCAAATTCTTGTGTCATGGCCTTTTGCCATGCAGGATTTAGTGATGCCTCCTCATATGAAGAGGGCTCACTATCATGGCAAATATTTTCAACAAGTGATTGACTATTAGATGCAATGACTTCAGGAGATATATGATGGTGTTTGGTAAACAATGCAGTAAGTGACAAATTGTTATTGAGAGTTGTGTTGGATGTGTTAGAACTGAATGATTTCAATTTTGGAATATTGACAACATAGTCTTTCAAATGTGATGGTATTTTGTTTTCCCTGTGTGATCTTCTTTGTACTATTGTGGAAGTATTGTATTGAGAAGATGTTGAAGAAGTAATAGGACTAGTGGAAGGTATATCAGGATTTTGAGTAATGTGAGTAGGTAGATGAGAAGGAGTTGTATCAGACACATTGTCATAATCATACAATTCTTGTATGAATCTGAAACAGTATAATCAGGAGAAGAAAAGGACTTCAAAACAGAAGGGAAAGAAAAACTTTCAGTTGACAAAGTAAAAGGAAAGACATGTTCATGGAAAATTACATCCCTGGAGATATATAACTTCTTTGTAGCTAGATTCATTACCTTATAGCCTTTAGTTCCAAAAACATATCCTAAGAAAACATGTGGAGTAGTCCTTGGCTCAAACTTATCTCTAAGTACCTTTGGCACAGTAGGGTAACAAAGACAACCAAAAGATCTAAGCTGACTATAGTTTGGTTTCTTATTGTATAATACCTCATATGGACACTTATTTCTCAAATAACTCGATGGTAGTCTGTTAATAATATGTGTAGCTGTTAGAACACACTCTCCCCAGTATCTTATAGGTAGTTTAGATTGAAACAAAAGAGCTCTAGCTGTTTCCAACAAATACTTATGTTTTCTCTCCACTACACTATTTTGTTGGGGTGTATATGGACAAGTTTTCTGATGAACTATTCCTTTGGATAAAAGAAACTGATGTGTTTCATTATTATTAAACTCTAGCCCATTATCTGTTCTAATGTTTTTAAGAGTGGTACTAAACTGATTCTCTATCATGACTATAAAATTTTTCAAAACTTGTAGAGCATTGCTCTTAGTACTTAAGAGGTGTGTCCAAGTTGATCTGCTATAATCATCTACCAAAGTAATGAAATACTTGTAGTTGTCATAAGTGGATACATGATAGGGTCCCCATAAATCAATATGTAGCAGTTCAAAAATAGATTTGGTTTGGCTTGTGCTATGACTAAAAGGTAGCCTTTGTTGTCTTGACATTGGACAAATATTGCAGCAGAAAGGTTGTTTGGAAGAAAAATTGACTGGTAATCCAATGATATTTTTCATCTTAACAAAAGGTACATGGCCAAGTCTATTGTGCCACAACAAGTCTACATTATCTCCAGAGTTGTGATCAGCCATAACATGACTAAAAGAATTAAAAGGAACAGAATTAGAAGCTAACACTTTGTATTGATCAGGAGAATAGGATTTAGCAGGAAAAGAATTACATGTTTCACCTCTAATGGAACTAGAAAAAGGGCTACTATTTGGAAAACAACAACATATTTGGCATGTATTGACTCTTTCAGATGTCTTCAAGCATTTTGTGCATAAGAAGTAAAGCCCATCTCTACAATTACCAAGAACCTGTGGCCTCTTCACTAAAGGGGCCTGCAATAGACACAATGCATTAGTGAACATGACTATGCATTTCATTGTATTAGTTAGTGAATGGACTGAAACTAGATTGTACTTAAAAGAAGGCACATATAAGACTTGATGTAAAGTAATATTAGATGTGACTGGTACATCTCCAAACTCTGTTACTTTGACCTTGTATCCATTTGGAAGAGAAACTAGTATAGGAGTAGGCAAAGTTTTGATATTGATTAGAGAATTCTTACTAAAAGTTATGTGGTTTGATGCTCCTGAGTCAATGATCCACAAGTTAGCACTTGACTCAAAACATTTGCATGATAGATTGTCAAAAACAATAGAGGAAGAGCAAACCACAATACCTGCAAAGTTCATTGATCCAGCAGCCACACCAGAAGTATTATTGACAGCAGTATCTTCTCCCACATTCTCATTTTTGAAATGTTGCAGCAGATTCATGATCTGTCCATATTGTTCCTTCGTAAAGTTAACACTCTTTAACACATCACCTTGAGATTGTGATTGTTCTTCTCCATTTGCAGATACCACATCACCAACAGAACCATGTACATTTGCTACCACTCTCCTTCCTTTGTAGCTTGAGCCTTGTTGTCTAAAATTCTGGCCACCATTGTAACTTCCTGATCTATTATTTTGGTTGTTATTGTTTTGGGGATACCCATGCAACTTGTAACATTTATCCTTGATGTGTCCAGCCCTTTTACAATAGTCACACACTATGACATTCCTGTTAGTGTTGTTACTTTGATAGTGATTTCCTCCTGAACTACTGTTAGTATCACCATAATTTCCATAGCTATTTCCATAGCTATTTCCTTGAAAATTTGTTCTAAAAGGTCTTCCTCCATGCCCTTTGTTATCAACAGCTTTAACATTCAAAGACACAGAATCTGTAGACATTCTACCAATAGGTTTGAATTCTCTTTGTTTTTCCTCTTGGATTAACAATGAGAAAGCCTGTCCCATAGAAGGAAGAGGATTCATCATGAGAATGTTTCCTCTTATCACTGTGTACACTTCATTTAACCCCATAAGAAAATGAATCAGGCGCCTATCTTGTTCAGCCTTGAATATACTATCCTTTGCACCACACACACAGACACAACTGCAGTGATTCTTCACATTCAAAGTATTCAATTCTTCCCATAACTTCTTCATCCTTGTGTAATATACAGTAATGTCCAAAACTCCTTGTGTGAGATCATTGATCTCCTTTTGAATTTGATACAACTTTGCTCCATTGGTTTGGTCATACCTGTCTTCCAACTCCTTCCACAACTCAGCAGAATTGCTTACATACTCCACACTGTCTGAAACTTCTTTGATTAAAGAGTTCAGAATCCAAAATGTCACCATATCATCACACCTCTGCCATTGACGTAACAGAGGTGAATTGGTGCTGATTGGTTTCTCACAACTTCCATCAATGAACCCTAACTTGTTTTTCACTGACAATGCCCTCATAACACCTCTTCTCCAAGTCCTATATCCTGTTCCATCAAACTGAACAGGGACAAGCATCATTCCTGGATTATCTGAAGGATGCACATACAGAACACCATTGGCATCACTTCCAGATATGACAGATCCCTCAGATGCAGATGTGGATGTAGTAGTTTCGATGGCCATTACAACAATGACTATTATGAACTACTCGATAAAGAAAAGAAACAGATCGCAGATGAACTTTCAGAAAAACAGAAAGTGTAACAAACACAGTAACTTCCAACTTTGTTATCAATTGAGAATCAATCAAAACGAGTAACCAAAAGAAGAAGAAAAGAGCAATTAACCGTGTGCTCTGATACCATGTTAAGATCTTCAAAGTGCAGCATGAGCAGCCATTGATGAAGCTACAAACTTCCCCAAACGAAACTGGAAAATAAAGACTGCAATGCAAGGCTTTGTGATTGAATTGTGAAGTGTTTGATTACCTTCATTCATCACTCATGAAGTGTATATATACATGTGACTAGATGGATCAAACTAGTGGAAAGAAAATAACTAACTAACTAACTAGTTTGTTATGTAACTAACTATTACAATACCAACTATAAAATGGAAATACAACTAACTAACTAACTTGAAATAAGTAATGTACATGAGTTAATTATGAGTGTTAATAAATGTATTTGCGTTCCGAGATCTTGTTGAAGTGCACGTGTTGATACCCAAAGAAGTGTATATATATATATTTCAGAATCTACTTCAATTTATCTTTCCATTTCATAGCTTTGTTCGTTTTTTCATTTTATTGAATGTATTTGTGTTTCGAGATCTTGTTGAAGTGCATGTGTTGATACCCAAAGAAGTGTATATATATTTTTCAGAATCTACTTCAATTTATCTTTCCATTTCATAGGTTTGTTCGGTTTTTCTTTGTGTTGAATGTACTTGCATTTCGAGATCTTGTTGGGCATTTGTTGATACCCAAAAAAGTGTATATATATTTCAAAATCTGATTCAATTTATCTTTCCATTTTGTAGGTTTGTTCGGTTTTTCATTGTGTTGAATGTATTTTGCATTTCGAGATCTTGTTGTGCGTTCGTTGATACCTAAAGAAGTGTGCATATATATTTCAGAATCTGCTTCGATTATCTTTCCATTTCATACGTTTGTTCGTTTTTTCAGTGTGTTGAATGTATTTGCGTTTTGAGATCTTGTTGAAGTGCACGTTTTGATACCCAAAGAAGTTTATATACATTTCAGAATCTGCTTCAATTTATCTTTCCATTTCATACGTTTGTTAGTTTTTTCACTGTGTTGAATTTATTTGTGTTTTGAGATCTTGTTGAGGTGCACGTTTTGATACCCAAAAAAGTTTATATATATTTTACAATCTGCTTCAATTTATATTTCCATTTCATACTTTTGTTCGTTTTTTCATTTTGTTGAACGTATTTGTGTTTTGAGATCTTTACATTTCATATCTTTGTTGGTTGTCCATTGTATTGAATGTATTTGCGTTTCGTGATCTTGTTGAAGAGCAAGTGTTGATACCCAAAGAAGTGTACATATATTTTTCAGAATCTACTTCACTTTATCTTTCCATTTCATAGGTTTGTTCAGTTTTTCTTTGTGTTGAATATATTTGCGTTTCGAGATCTTGTTGTGCATTCGTTGATACCCAAAACAGTGTATATATATTTCAGAATCTGCTTCGATTTATCTTTCCATTTCATAGATTTGTTCGGTTTTTCATTGTGTTGAATGTATTTTGCATTTCGAGATATTGTGGTGCGTTCTTTGACACCCAAAAAAGTGTACATATGTATTTCAGAATCTGCTTCAATTTATCTTTCCATTTCATACGTTTGTTCGTTTTTCATTGTGTTTTGAGATCTTGTTGAAGTGCACGTTTTGATACCCAAAGAAGTTTATATATATTTCAGAATCTGCTTCAATTTATCTTTCCATTTCATACGTTTGTTCGTTTTCTCATTGTGTTGAATGTATTTGAGTTTTGAGATCTTGTTGAAGTGCACATTTTGATACCCAAAGAAGTTTATATATATTTCAGAATCTGCTTCAATTTATCTTTCCATTTCATACGTTTGTTCATTTTTTCATTGTGTTGAATGTATTTGTGTTTTGAGATCTTGTTGAAGTGCATCTTTTGATACCCAAGAAGTTTATATATATTTCAAAATCTGCTTAAATTTATATTTTCATTTCATACGTTTGTTCGTTTTTTCATTTTGTTGAATGTATTTGCGTTTCGAGATTTTGTTGAAGTGCATTCATTGATACCCAAAGAAGTGTATATATATCTGAGAATCTGCTTTAGTTTATCTTTTCATTTCATAGCTTTGTTCGTTTTTTCATTGTATTGAATGTATTTGCGTTTCGAGATCTTGTTGAAGTGCACGTGTTGATACCCAAAGAAGTGTATATATATTTTTTAGAATCTACTTCAATTTATCTTTCCATTTCATAGGTTTTTTTGGTTTTTCTTTGTGTTGAATGTATTTGCGTTTCGAGATCTTGTTGTGCATTCGTTGATACCCAAAAAAGTGCATATATATTTCAGAATCTGCTTCAATTCATCTTTCCATTTTATAGGTTTGTTCTGTTTTTCATTGTGTTGAATGTATCTTGCCTTTCGAGATCTTATTGTGCGTTCGTTGATACCCAAAGAACTGTACATATATATTTCAGAATCTGCTTCAATTTATATTTCCATTTCATACGTTTGTTCATTTTTTTTATTGTGGTGAATGTATTTGCGTTTTGAGATCTTCTTGAAGTGCATGTTTTGATACCCAAAAAATTTTATGTATATTTCAGAATCTGCTTCAATTTATCTTTCCATTTCATACGTTTGTTCATTTTTTCATTTTGTTGAATTTATTTGCGTTTTGAGATCTTGTTGAAGTGCACGTTTTGATACCCAAAGAAATTTATATATATTTCAAAATCTGCTCAATTTATCTTTCAATTTAATACGTTTGTTCGTTTTTTCATTTTGTTGAATGTATTTGCGTTTTGAGATCTTGTTGAAGTGCATTCGTTGATACCCAAAAAAAGTATATATATATCTCAGAATCTGCTTTAGTTTATTTTCTCATTTCATAGCTTTGTTCATTCTGTTATTGTGTTGAATGTATTTGCATTTCGAGATCTTGTTGAAATGCACGTGTTGATACCCAAAGAAGTTGTGCGTGTGTGTGTGTATATATATATATATACACTATTCATGCAATAGTATAAAATCCTTAATAACTTTTCTATCGATCTATTCTAGGTATTTCTCGCTCTTGAACTTTGATTAAAAATGTTAATTTCAAAAAGACAGAGAAAAGTTATTAGGAATTTCACTAAAGTAGCTAAAAAAATATATGTTTTTACCCTACTGTTTCACCATAACCCAACTGATCCTTCATTTAATGTTGTTTGATTGAATAAGAAAAGATGGGTGAAAGTGCGATAAATCGTGATTCTACAAATGGAGTTCAGAAACTGGTTTTGATTGGATGTACAGGTAATGATAAAAGTGCCACAGGGAATAGTATTGTTGGAAGAAAGGCATTGAAGTCAATCTCTTGCTCAGCTAGTGTGACAAGTACTTGTGAACTACAGAGGACTATCCTAGAAAGATAACAAAATACTTGATGTGATTGATACTCCAGGATTACGCATAGACTTTTGTTTCCTTCTTTACTGCAATAAGCTATATCAGTGTACTTAGTATAACCAAATACTTGATACAGTAGTGAAATTAGTGTTTAACTAAGTCGCACAGACGCACACTGAATGATGCTTATTACTAATGATTTTTTTAAGAATCATTTTTGCTTTAATTGTAAGTGAATTTTATGCAGATTTATTTACAAAATGTTAGTATCTATATTTGCATTGTGTTTGACTGACATGTAGAGTACTTTTATATTCGTGTTTGATTGACATGTAAGAATACTTTTTATACTCATGATATGCTTTAGCATGGTCTTAAGAATTATAATACTGAAATAAATCAATGCAAATTTTGGCACACATAAAAAGACAACATGAAAGAGCTTTATAAGCATTTAGAATTTGCCTTGGTTTAATCTCGGAACTGTGAGTATATAACTTGTTTTTTTCAAAATACAACAACGTACCTAGTGTAATCCTGTTAGAGGGGTCTGGGGAGGGTGGTGTTGAAGTATGTAAATTGATAGGATGTTAAAGTATCTTGTTTTGTTAAAGTATGCAAACTAATTTATTAGCGTTCTTCATAAATTTCTAGGATTACAATTTTACTTTGTTGTCCTTCGTTCCTCATATGCTATTAATTGTTCCTGAGTTGTCTAAAGACACTGATAAAGCGTGTTGCATCATAGTTGCAAACCATGTTAACGTATAGAACAATGGTGACTAAACACTAAAAATTTCCACACGTGTAAAAAGACATGAATTTGCTCTTTATCGGATCTTGATCTGTTTTCTGATTACATAAAGTATAAATAGCTGACTTCATCAAAATTGCAGGATTGTTTGATTTCTCTGAACCAGAATTCGTTGGAAAAGAAATTGTTAAATGCATCAATATTGCCAAGGATGGAATTCATGCTGTTCTAGTAGTTTTATCTGTGCGAACTCGCTTTTCAAGAGAAGAACAAGCAGCAGTCCAGAGTCTGAGGGAGTTCTTTGGGAGCAAAATCAGTGATTACATGATTTTGGTTTTCACCGGTGGGGATGATCTTGAAGACAATAATGAAACCCTGGATGACTACTTAGGTCGTGATGCTCCGAGTTTTTGAAGGTAAAATGTGCTTAAAGATAATCTGAATTCTTATACACTGATTCACCAAGCTTTTTCTAGGCTAATAGTACTTTCTATATATATATATATATATATATACACCAAACTTTTGGGAGAAATAAGTGATTCAGAGGAGTGAGAAAGTTATTTTTAATAAGCTAAAAAAAGAACCTTTTTTTAGCACTTTTTTGAAAAGCACTTTTCAGAAAAAATCACTTAGGAGGTGTTTGGATTTAGCTTATTTTTGAATTTTTTAGCTTTTTAAGTCCTTATTTAATTTTGAAAGTGCTTGGAAAAGTTAAAAAGTGTTTTTAACCATATTTTTATGCCAAAAAAGTTTTAAAATTAGAAAAGCTAAAAGTAGGGTATCCCCTCCCTTCTTATGACTTTTAGCTTTTGACTTATACTTGACTTTTTATAAGCTTAGCGAAACAGACACTTAGAAGCTAAAAAGTTTGATCAAACACTAATTGTTGCTTCAAAATACTTTTAAAGTTGAAAGTACTTTAAATATATTGGCCAAACACAGTCTATTTCTCATCAAAAGTACTTTTTCGTAAAGAACACTCCTCTAAATTAAGTTGATTTAGAAGCTTTGACCAAACATGCTATTACAATCTAACTTCCAAAAAGTTGTTTGATTTTATTTGTAAATGTATTTGTAACTAGAAAATTTGTTAAAAACGTCTCGTCTTTTTTTTTTTTTTTGAGATTTCTACACCTTGATTGATAGAACTCTGGTGGGGAAGAATGTGCTTTGGCTTGTTAGCTTAGAAACATTAGCTTGTGGGATGAATCTAGTACATGTGAGGAAAAAAATTGCAAAACAAAAAGTGTTTTCTTTTGAGGGTAAGGACAGGTAGAAGCAAGAATTGATAGTAATATTGCTCATTGAGGTTGTATGGTAAAAGGATAAAGATTAAGATCCATCTCACTAGATTTATGACTTTATAACCAAAAAAGGAATAAATGAACAAAGGAAAAAGAGAAAGGAAAGAAGTTCTACTAAACAGAGCTAGGTACTTTGATTGCGTTGATCAGGTTATTCTTTTTTCTTTTCAAAGTTTAGATGTGAAAGAAGACAGTGTTAAAGGGAAAGGACAAGAATATGGGGAGAAAAAAATACAATGGATCTTGAACTTTTGTGATTGATAAAAAAATTTCTTTCTTATTTAAAAAGATGAGGAAAAGGAAATTTTCTACTAATAGAGCAAGATTTATAGTTAAAATTCAACCATCAAACTTCAGTTGGCTTTATAGGTTATTGTTTTCTCTCTTCAAGCTTGTGCAAGTATGGGATATTTTTAACTAAAAGTATTTTCTCTGATGATCTAGAATACCCTCACGATGTGTGGAAATAGGAAAGTGCTTTTCGATAACAAGACTGGAGATCCTTTGAAGAAAGCAGACCAATTGACACAACTACTTTTCCTGGTAAATGTGGTCGTAGAGATTAATGGTGGAAAACCTTATACAAATGACTTGTGCAAGGAATTGAAGGTATGCACTTTCAACAGTTCCATTGTCCTCTGTACTTATCCAGCAATTGGGCTTACTTGGTAATTGCAATGTTTTCATTTATAGAAAGGAGCTACCAAACTTCATAACCAGGCAAACGAGGTTAATTCCTTGGAGGGATATTCTAACCAAGAGTAACTAGAATTGATGGAACAAATGCAGAAGTCGTATGAAGAGCAACTTAAGCAAATAACTGCAGTGGTATGTTTAATCTTTATTGAACTCTTTTGCTACTTAGAAAATGAATTCATCAGTCAGTTATCTGCTTTTGTATATCCTATTGCCAAATGCTAATGTTGCTGCTAATTATGCAATACATTTTTAGTACTAGCAAGGGAATGAGCTAGTGACTATCTTCCACTAGTTTGTTTAGAATAATAAAATTCTTTAGTTATACAAAGTTTCGTCGAAGAAATTCTGATTGGTACTACTTTTCTGGTGGGAAAGCATGGTAAGATATTAGATTTGGCCAAAGGCACCATAGACACAAACCAATCTTCCTTACTTTCTAGATTACTTGTTTCTGGACTTCCCCTGGCATATTGAGTTGGATCATCATATACTGTGTAGTGATTATCGAACCCTGTCCCCCAAAGTAGATAACGTGTTTCACTCAACAAGGGTCAAATTGCAAATTTTGTTTTAATTTCGTAAATGAATTAATTCAATTCCGGAAAAAATAATATACATGTAAACTGTTTTCCCAATTTTATACTAATAAACATAGCTATGGATTGATAATTATGGTAAAGTACTTTTTTGAAAAATCAAATACGAAGACAACTCTGTTGAGTTGTATGCAGTATTCTGGTGCTAGGGAATTACAGTGTAGTCCATGAATTAGCTCTGGCAATGTTATAGCTAGATAGTGCCTTTGAGCTTTGTATTTACCTACCTAATGTTTGACAGGTTGAGTCAAAGCTCTGTAGGGTTGAAAATCAATTGGCCAAAGAGCAGGCTGCTTGGTTGAAGACTGAATTAAGTGCAAATAAAGCACAGAAGAAATCAGATGAGGAGATTCGCAAGTGGATGATTTACACTGTGATTCAACTCCTTTACTACTCCTTCCATAGAAGAGAGTAGTACTTCTTGATAATGTAAATAATTCAGTTGGATACTGTCATGACTTGCAACCAGAAATAGCTCAAGGATGAATTATGGTGTAGGTTTTTTTTTCCTCCCATGCTTTTGGCTCTGATTGACTTGGTGATTGGTGCATCATAAGAATTCTTATGTTTTGATGATGTAGATGATTCTTATGTTTTCCCCCTATTGAAACATAAGAATAAAGAGATACTTGGTTCAGTGAAATTGGAGATGAGTCTTTTTGTGATCAGGAGATAAAGGATCATGAGATGGTAGTGTAGTTTCCGTCATGTTGAGTTGTAGCATATTTCTTGCTAAATATTGTTGAAATGCATTATACTCTTCCCCACCAGATCCAGAGGGCATCATACTTAGTTCCTGCAACCTCTCATTTTCTGCTATCTGCATATCAATTCAATCTCATCCATCACTACTCTTTTTCAAAACTTTTCAATATGAAGAGCAGACTGACTTTGTCATCTTATATATATATATATATATATAT
>NC_028647.1:17616751-17637394 GCF_001406875.1 Solanum pennellii
GGAATAATAATGTAGGCTGGAATGGGCATGTAATTGGGCCTGGGGCGTCTGAAAATAAAATTGGGCCTGGAATAAATGAAGAATTAGTATGGGCTGGAAATTTTTGTTATAGCAATATTGATGGGCCTCTTTTATTATAAGATAAGAAATTGGATATGGGCTGGTGCAGATTATAGAAAAGGCCCAAAGCTAAAATCTTTTGGTGGATTTAAAGTGAGATATAACTAAGTGAATTAATAATTTAGCCAAATCATATTTAATTTGCAAAATTCGGTTAAATCTTAAATAAGAAGAATTAATATTAATTAAATAATGAGCTTCCTAATTAAAAAATAATAATTTTAATTGTAAACTAGTGATATAAAAAAAATAATTTAAACTAAACTAGTTTAATAGGATACTTACTAAAATTAAAATATTTTTGAGATGGTTTTTTTTTTGAATAATCATAATATATACTAATTATATACATAATTATGTAAAACATATATATTATTTGAAAGTTATAAAAATGACAAAACTATTCAAAAATAACGCAAACTTTATATATATATATATATATATATATATACACATATACATATATATATATATATATATATATATATACATATAACTAACAAACTTGTGATCCCCACCGACTAACTAACGTTTAACTTATCAACTTAATTAATTAGTTAAGGAGTCGGGGGTCGTTTGGTGTTATGGATAAGAGAAAGTTGTCATTCGGATAAAATATTACTATCTCTTAATTCCTTGTTTGGGTTTTATGGATAAGAGAAAGTTGTCGGATAAAATTTTACTATCTCTTAATCCCTTGTTTGGTTACACAGGATGGGATGACTAATCCCAAGATTATTAATAGTATTGGGGATAAGTTTTGTCCATCCTATATTCCTACGATATTTAGGGGTCGTTTGGTTTGAATTCAAATTATGACGAGATTACTTTTGATTGGATAAATTATATTGGGGTTAGTTATGATTCGATAAGTTATGTTGGAATTATATTTTATTGAGTGTTTGATTTGTTGTATGCAAAATAATAAAATTTTAAGAACAATTTATTTGTTTACAAAAATGCCCTTCATGAATGTAAAAAGTGAAGTAACAAAAGGACTGAAAGAGATATTTTTGTCATTTACTTATATTAACCCGGGATTACTATACCACCCAAGGTAGAGGAATAACTTATCTCGGTGCTAAATATTAATCCCGAGATAAGTTATCCTGAACTTGCCAATCAAACAACAAATTATGTGGTATTATACTTTAAACCCAAGACTATTTGATATTATCCTTAACACCAAACGACCCCTTATAACAAAATTGTGAAGGACTTGGTAAGAAACAACAACGTTTAAAGAGTACAAAACTAGAAAAATTAAAACTAGTGGAGAAAATAGAATCTGAAACAGATTAGAAGCTATATACAAAATATTTTTCTCAAAGAAGAAAATCGAGTCCACTGAATGCACAATGTCCCATTAAGGAAATCATTCCCCTCAATTATCTGAGATTAATGGAATATATCCTCTCAGGATAGAACAATCTTACTCACCGGTGTATCGGTACCTAAAATCACGGTGTCAGCGAACTACGCAACGTTAGTAAAATACACTTATAATACTACATTTTGGTAGTAGAAAAAGTCTAGAAAAATTGGTTCTCTTAAAATGAGAGGAAATCTCTCAATTTATAGAAAACAAAGGGTAGTGCGAAAAGGTTCTTATTGTGTCCTATTGGAAAGGTCGCTACCCTTTAGAATAGTCACAATCTTTCAAAAAGGTCACAACCTTTGTAAAAGTCACAAATTTTCATAAAAGTCACAACTCTTCATAAAAGTTGTAACTCTTCTTTTTCTATTCACACCTTTTAAAACCAAACAATCCCCCTGCATGAATGTGAAATGACTTCAAGACAAAAGAGACGGACAAATGTGTATACTTTACAAGCAAGAATTAATTGCATATGGATAAGTAGGTTTTCCTTTGAACTTTCTATAGTAAATATATGTCGGATATACTCGGTCAATCGGTAGATTTAATATATTTGAACTGTCAAATTTTGGTGTATACCTAAACAACCATATGTCACATAATCAACTCTTTACAATTTATGGTTCTTACTGTTGTGTTTCTTTCAGTAATGAACACCTCTGGATTTCATGAGTCTGTAGAGATATGGGATTTTTACAACCATCCTCTTTAAAACGACTTACACTTCACTCAGACAAGTGATTTTTAACTGTCTTATCGCGTAGATACACTATCTAATTAAATCTGCCAAACTTAGCAAATTATTAAAAATTTTAAGCTTTATTAACTGACAACAAGCCTTAATGTCTTATCTTTGTTCTTGAGCATTGTCCTCATCATGAGAGTGGATTGAGTTCGGTGACAATGTCAAACTGTCAATTATAACTTTGTTTTTATCCTTGAACCTAGCTCTAGGGACCTTTAGTCTCCTAGGTAGAGTTACCGCCATGATGACTTATCCTAAGCCATAAACCCATTCAACTCTCTCACTCTAGTTAGGCCTTTTTGTAAGTGGACCGAACACATTATTCTTTGAATTTACATAAGTCAATTATGATAATTCTACTAGAATTTAGTTTTCTAACAGTTTTATGTCTATGTATTATATTACGAGACTTTCTCTTATGCATCATGCTACATTCCCCACATGTTGAATCTTGACTATCAAAGTGTAGACATACAGATGCCAAAGGTTTCGGCTAAAATAGAGTATCTATTAAAGAGTTTCGGAGTCTTTCAACTTATTTACCGGCCTTATCTTGAGCACCTAGCTCAGAGATCATTATAGAGCTAGTGATACATTTCTTTTTTGGAAGATTTCCGAGAGATTGGTCTTCTATCAAGAGTAAAAATATATCCACTTCTTACAACTCAAAAAGCTAGTAGGTGAAAGTAGAGTCTTACTTGTGAGTTATTGAGTTTTATGTTGTAAAATGATTTCACAATCTTAGGTTGAGGGGCTTAGGGGTTAAACGTCAAGGTACGACCCCACCCCCCAAGGACCAACCAAGGGTCCTTGAAGAGGATCCTAAAGTCTAACCCCAAGGCTGCCCCAAGGACCAAAATTTGCCAAATAAATTAGGACCTACGGATGGGACCTACTGGCATAGGTCCATCCACACCCTGTGTAACCAACTCGTAGGTCAAGACCCCAAAATGAAGAGTTGCAGACACCATCCATGGACCTGCAGTACAGGGCGTGACCCCACTCACCTTAAGAAGGACAAATTAGTAAATTCCTAGGTTAGTTGTATTGAAGTAAGATCAATATTGATTATTTAGACTTATTTAAAACTTGTTAAACTATTAACTACCCTTTAAACTTTATAATTTCCAAACCCAAAATCGTAACCAACTCCACTCCAAATAATTCTCTCTCTATAACCTCCATTGAAGAAGAAGAAGAGAAGGAGTCAAGGTCTAGGTCTTAAGGACTCAACTTTTCCACTCAATTTAGTAAGGAATATTCAATTAAGGTATGTGAGTCTTGATTCATGGTTAACTTTCAATTCATGAAGTCCTCAAACCTTCAATTTCATAGTTGGAAATCCTCCAAAACTAAGAGTTCTTATTCTAGGTCATGGATTTTTTATAACGTTTTTTATGATTTAATTGTCATATATTAAGATTGGATTGTTGTTTTATGGTGGTTTTAAGATAAAATTCCCTATGAATCCATGATTTTCCCATGACCCTAATTTATGACGTTAATGTGGGTTGTCGCGCCCCATTTTTCATCAAAACAGGTTTTGTGCACGACCTAACAACTCTTTTGAGGTTTTGGTTATTGAAGAGCCGCCACCTGACGAATTAAGGCATGTTAGGTCACATATCTAACCTAACTAAGTCTAACTAAGGTCAAAGAGCCAGAGATCAGAGTAAGGATTCAAATTACCTTGAAGGGAAGGTGTTAGGCATCCCTCGAAGTCACAAATGTGGGTCCCGGTCGTATCTCATGCAATTTATGTGGGGTTACAAATAACAACTAGATCACTTCATTTATTATTTACTTAATTTAAACATGATGGCTAGGTGATAATATTAAATAGTTAGAGTAACTTTGTTAATTTTAATTAATTAGTTAAGCATGCAAAACTAAGGTGATAACATAAATAACACAATACTAAGAAATTAATAAAAATACAAGCGAGAGGATAAAATTTGCACGAATAGATATAAAAGATAATTTTTATTTTATTCATTAAGCTACCCCAAACAATCATAAAATGTGTAAAGAATAAAGCGTTGAAAATTGAGCAATTTATATAGAGTTTTTTTTTTTAAAAAAATGTTTGTTTCTTTATAGGAATGATGCCGTGCCTCCACCATAGAAACAATTTTGATCAGAGGTCAGTCTTATAAAATATTAATTTATATTATTGAAGACGGTTGAAAAGCTTTGATTAAATATAATCACATAAATATTTACATATAAATGCACAAATCTTTTTTTGAAAAATCTTGAGTAGGTGGTACTCCCGGGGACGTGTCGGCTTAATTTAAAAATTGAAATTAGACCTTGTAATTCCTTTCACTTTCCCGCTAACTATAGATTAGAAGATAGTGCTTATTGTATAATTTTAAAAGCATGTCATGTCCAACCCAAAGTTTGAAAAAAAAAATTTGAACAATGACTTTAACAAAATCAAACCGTCATGCCATAGAATTTTAAAAGTCGACAGAACATAATGCAGCAATTGGAGATTGTTGATGTAGAAATTTGCAATTCATTAGATGTAGAAAATTTATTTATTAACAAGATTTAATCAAGACTAGCACGTAGCAAATGCAAGGAAATTATTATTACTTGATTTTAAGTGGCAGAATAAATACTAATTGCAAAATTTTATTATTCTTGTGCAGATTCGACAGAAAAAAAATATTTAAAACATTCTTAGCATGCTGACCAATTTATCTTAATTAATTGTAAAAAAATAGATGCATCCCAAAAATCATTTAACAGTAACAAGAACGTATTCAAAGAAAATTTATTTTGATTCTAAATTATGCTGAAAATTATCTTACTTTTTTTAAAATTTATTTATTTAATCTTATAAGCATCGTTTCTAAGTCGAGAGATTAACTTCTGATCTTAGGCATACGTTATAACTAATTAAATCTATATACATGCTCTTCTAACATGAATAAATTGCAATAAAATAAATAAGCACGTAAACCCCTCCCTCCTCTTAGACGATCCCCCAAATATATTTCATATATATAGAGTTAGCATTAGGAGTTTATACAAATTATCACAAAGTAACAATTATATACATAACTTAAATCAATTAAAATCGTCATGTCTAGTTTTTCCTTCTCTTGGCGACTCTTCTAAATCTTGAACCTTAAGTTCAAACCTACTAAACAAAAATACTAAACACAAGAGATCATAACTATATAGATAGAAACACATAATTATTCACGGCCAACACACAAATTTCAATATATAAGACCACACATTGAGAAAAGGGATAAGAATACTAACCCGGATGCTTCCTATATCACCATAAACCCACATAAACATGGATGCAACACTAATATAAATATTAAATAAGAACACGGGGGTGATATTTATATAGCAAAGAGGGGCATGATTTACAAGGAAATAGTATATTTTAAGGAATCAATTAAATAACATTTTCCTTATTTTAAAGGAGAGTCAAATCAGACAAATAATAATTACTTTTTTTATATCAAATTTAAGCAAGTAAGAAACAAAATTAGGAAGAGTAATATTATTTTTCTTTAAATAATGAAGAGTCAAATAAGATTTTATTATTAATTTATTTTACTAAATTATATGAGCAATTAAATATGACAAGGAAATAATTAAGATTGTCATAAACAAACAAGTAAGAATCAACCAAAAAAAATATTAATAGGAGACGTGATCAATTAATATTATTCTTTCCTTATTTTAAGGGAAAGACAAAACGAATACATTTTAAATTACGTTTTACCAAATAGGAAGACAAACAAGAGTAAGACAAAGAGATCAATTAAGGAGTCCCCAAATTACTAAGATTTATAGCCTAAATCGAATGAATATTCACAAATAATGTTGACTTACCGTAGTTAGATGAATGAGCAAATTGACAAGAAATAATTAATTCAACTAAACAATTTGAATGACTCATTCAGCAATCAAAACAGAAGATTAAACTATTATTATTATCTATATTACACAAGAATAAGTATTAAGATATCATTTTAATCAATTGATTATGCATTAACTTATATGAAGAGAGTGTAAAATTGTCCGGCTAAAATAAAATTTCACATAGTATTCAAAACCTCAAAGATCTGCCAATTACAATGATTATTCTAGAATTTACATACGAGATTATAAGACCCAAGCTTTTATCGTATATACGATGGGCATCATAATTGACTAAAGGAAAGGACCAAGTAACCATTTAGCATATCCGAATTATTAAAATTAGCATGCATTCATGGAAAATTAGAAGCTATTAAGGAAGTTAAAAATAATTTAAACATGGATTCAAGAAGTGAAACATGAATTTTAAGAACAAATCAGTCCATACACAAACTGATATGAGACAAATAAATAAAATTTTGTACCTGGGAAATATCTATCCTTATCCATATTCTTCATTTGGATGTATGCGTCACTTATTTGCCAGAGTTGCTGGGCAGTTGGAGTTTGCCTGACCAGAGCTGTTGCCGGTGGAGTCGTTGTTGCTTCGTTGGAAAAAGGGCGGGGACGAGCGGGCTGCTTTGCTGATCCGGCTGCTTGCTATTGGTTCCCTGCTGAGCTGCTGCTGCTTGGAGAAAAAGAGAAGAAGAGGAGATGGGCGAGGGAGAAGAGAGGGGAAGAAGAAGACGGAGAGAGGGAGAGGAGGTTGTTAGCAGTCGGAGAAAGAGAAGAGGGAGAGGAGGTTGTTAGCAGTCGGAGAAAGAGAAGACGGATAAGAGAGGGGTGACTGGAGAGAGGAGATGCCTGTCAGAGAGAGGAGGGGCGACGGCTGGAGATGGGGAGAGCAGAATGAAATGTTTTAGGTTTTGGTCTTTTAGGTTAAAAGGAAAGTGGAAGGATCAAATTTTGACCATCGATTTAATTTCGAATGGACACACACGATTTAATCTTTAGATGATCTCATTTGGGTTGGATGGACGAGATTAAAATAGATGGGTCTTAAATAAGATGGATTGTGTGTGAGATGGCCAAAATTAAAATAATTTTGAGGAAGATTAAGTAATTTGCTATCCAATTAAAATACTACAAACATTATAAATTTTTTATATAATTAAAATCACTTAAATTTTAAAGCATTTGAATAAAACAATTATTTCGAAATTTATTTACAATTTAGGAAAATTATTTTAATAATATTTACAAAATTTTATAAAGTAAACATAATAAAATATATATGTTTTATGCAAAATCGACTGAAATTTGAAACTTAAAATAAATTTTAAAATACATATTTAATCGAATAACATTCAGAAAAGGGTTAAAGGTCGGTCAAAATTGGGTGTCAACAGCTGCCCCTTGGTTGCTTGAGAATGAAGAATGAATTATCGGGCAACCAATGTTGAGTTAGTAGCCGATTTTGTTTGACCGATGAGAGACGTCAGTGGGATCCATTAAAATGATGCAGAGGTGAAAAAGGGGTACGATCGAGACTTTGATATTAAGCTTCCTACATATCTCTGGTTATACGAGAATCAGGTCGTGAGTAGTTCTAGATTTACAAATGAACTAAGTTCCCAAAGTTGAAATAATGATACGAGTTTTGAATGGATGCACTAGAAGATTGAGTTGATAGGATTTTGGAGCATAAGGTTATATAAAGATGAAACTTGAAAAACTTACTATAGAGAAATATAAACTTAATATGAAAAAGTAAAAAGATGAGGAGATAACAAATCATATATGTTTGGGAGGACTATGCTTAGCCCATGTTATCCAGAAAAATAGTGCTGAACTCCTATTCGACCATGCTTAGCCACGGGTAGCAATCAACTTCCATAGATCCACGCTCGGTCTTAGGTAGCTTCTTGAATGTTATCGTTTGACCAATCAACCTCCAGAGATCCGCACTTAGTCTTGAGTAGCTTCTTGAATGGTAGAGTTTAACCAAACAACTTCCAGAGAACCACACTTAGTCTCAGAAGCTTCTTGAATGGTAGAATCTGACCAATCAACTTCCAAAGATCTATGCTTATCCTTGGGTATATTCTTGAATGGTAGAGTTTAACCAAACAACTTTCAGAGAACCATACTTAGTTTCGGGCATTTCTTGAATGGTAGAGTTTGACCAATCAACTTTCAAAGATCCATGCTTAGCCTTGGGTAACTTCTTAAATGGTGGCGCTTGATCATTCAACTTCCAAAGAACCATGCTTAGCCTTGGATAATCAATTCACTTCCAAAGAACCATGCTCAACCTTAGGTAACAATCAACTTTCATAGAACCTTGTTTGGCCTCATATAACAGTCAACTTCCATAGAACCACGCTTGATCTTGGGTAAGTTCTTGAAAGGTAGAGTTTAGCCAATCAATTTCCAAAGGACCATGCTTAGCTTCGGGTAACAATCAACTTTGAAGACCACGCTTAGCCTTTGGCGCATTTTGAAAAGGCAGAGTACAACTTTCAGAGGATAGTGATAATCTGAAGAGACTTATACTTGTAATTCCTGCACTCAAAGAAAGATTATAAGTTTTAAAGGGAAAGACTGATTCGTGTAACGATTCATCTCTTCTTTCTGTCGAAACAACAATCTTGTAGACCTTGGACATGAACTCTATTTGGATGTCTTTGGATTCAACTCTTGATAAAATTTTTGAGGATCTCTCAAATCTACCCCAGTTCATGTCTTCCCAACCTCGTATTTGTAGAAAATGTTTCTTCAAATAGAATTTTTGAGATCCTCTTAAAATTTCTACCCTAATTTGTGCTTGAGGAATATGAAAGTTAATTTATGATAAGACTGAACTCCATAGGAGTGCCTATGTATCCCTTTTAAGAGCGAATCAGGTCACACATAGTTCCAATACATAAGAAATATAAAGGAAACATCATCTCGCTCCAAGTACATATCATCCTTGCAAAGTTAATGCAATTTCGAGTAATTACACAAATTCTTGAGAATCTTAAGATGAAGAAACATCATGATATCGTCTTCATCAATGTCAGTAAATTGTGAGTTATGCCTTTGTCTCTTTCATATGTATCACTTTGGTATCAATCAATGTTTGAATTTGATCTTTCAAAGTTTGACATTAATCGATGGTAGTCCCTTTCATCACCGAATGATAAACACATATTTTAGTTTGATCAAGCCATTTTGCGTGTGTACTCATCACAATTTCAGGAATAGGAGTAATATAGCCATAAACTCTAAGTCTCTTATATAATTGGCCTATTGGCTCAGCCAAAGGGGTATACTGCTTTGGTGGATTTTTCTCACGCTTAGATCAAGATTTTACGAATTGAGAGGGTTGTCGACGTGTTGGTATCCTTTTAAAGATATGTGTCTTTGGAAATATAGGTGGAGGATTTTGGAGATATGAAGGTGCTCGGTAACGGAGTGGACGCGGATGTGTTTGATAAATCAAAGGATATTTTGACTCATGTGTTGTCAGCACAACATTCACTTCTTTCTCATCTTTGTTTTCACTAATCCCATCAGATTGAGAAATTTTCCAACTAGCCTGTAGCTCCTTCAAATCTGCTATTGTGCCATCCTTTAAACCTTCTTTAATCTTCACACCTAACTTGATTATGTTGGCAAGCTTACGATCCTATATGAGCATCATCCTCTCATAATATTGCGGCTCTTGGGAGCGCATAAAAGTTTTTTTAATATGTGATTCATCCATCAGGGGTCTGATCCTAGTAGCTTCAGACCTCCGCCTTATAGCATATTCTCGAAATGATATTGTAGGTTTCCTCTTTAAATTTTGAATGTAAAACCAATCAATTGAATCCTCAACATTAAATTCAAACCATTTCTTTGAATCTTAATTGATATACCATGACAAAGCCTCTCCAGTAAGGCTCATAACGAACAATTTCATGCGAATTTGTTCATTTTGGCCAACTCCCACCTGCTTTTCACAATACATCTTTAGATGTGTCTTTGGATGTCCATATCCGTTTAACATTTAAAACTTAGGTGGTTAGTATACCTCAGGTAATTTGACATTACGATGTATGCACAAGTCCTCAAAACTCAACCTTTCTATCTCATTATTGTCCTCAACATGTTACATTCGAACATTCAACTTCTCCAACTTTTCTTTCATAGCTTGTATCAATTTATCCTTTTGAGAAAGATCTGATTTATAATGGTGATGGGCATGAGAATCGACATAAATGGGATTCAATTTGTGTGTTTCCAAAGTAGGAATATAAAAGGCATTAGTAATGGAAGTTTGAGGTATATCATAGGCATGTAAAGTGGTATGAGAATATGAGGCATTTGGTGGAGCTAAATAGGTTTTGTTGGATGTATTTGTTGAGATGGTGGTCGATGGGTATGATGTGGATATTGGTTATTTTGAAAAGGCAAGTTATTTGAGGTAGTTTGAGGATATGAGATAGGATGAGATAAAGGAGGAAGATTTGTGAGCATCACTTGAGGTCTAATGATGGTGTTGACCTCCGAAAGAAACGCATTCGAATTGCGAGCATGGGATAATTGTTTTGTATTTCTAAAGTCTTTTTGTTCCACCACAATCAAACCACATTTTTATCATAAGGCATGTTCTTTTTTTTGGGTTTATAGATTTCAGTTCCGCATCCGGGATTTTAGTTTTCGCCGAAGGCATATTTTCAATCTGAGTGACAATACACCAAGAGCCTTTTTTTTCATACTCAATTTATTTGTCACTCTTCCAGAACCAAATCTAGCATAATAGATTTCCTTTTCAACCGATTGAGTCGAACTACAAATAGCCTGATTCCAAAGTTTAAGGATATGTAGGCGGACTTAGTGTTGAAAACTTAGCAGTATTCTGACATTTGCTCTTAAATCTTATTTCCAAGCATGCCGATCTTTTCATAATTTGGTATCGGGTAACTTTTGAATTCTTTCAAAATCGTGCGTCAAAACGAGTGTATTGAACTACAGGTGGCCTGAATTCTCATACAGCTCGAGATATGTAGGAAACCCATTTTTGGTATAATTCTTAAAGTCCATACCAAATTATTTTGCGGAAAAGATGAAGAGGTGGTCGGTCAAAATTGGATTAGTCAATTTTATTTTCGAATTTCTTGCATCAATCCAAGTAAAACGAGGGACAGTTGTTGACACCCAATTTTGACTTTCTCCAATGGAATTAATTTGCGAGCTTCTTAACTTTAAACGATTTAAAATAAATAGTGTTATAAAGCTCAAAATATTTTTTCAAGTATTTAAAGTAATTTTGGTCGCTTTGTATGTTTTAATAAATATGTTTTTACAAATATTCAAAAAATCATCTAAAAAAGATTTTGACTTTAGTGAGTATTTTATTATTTTAGTTTAAATTATACTTATATTTTTTGAGTTATTAGTTTATAATTAAGATAATTATGTTATGTCGTTAGGATTAAGGAGCTCGTAAATTAATCGTATTAGTCCACCTATGTGAATTTTAGCCGATTGAATTCGAATCGGCTAAATTAACCATTCATTTGGCTGCTAAAAGATAAAATTTGGGCCATCTTTCAAACTCCAATTCTAGGCCCACTTCATTTCTTCCAGAAATTCTAAATCGACCCAGTCCATACCCTCATACTGACCCGACCCATTTTTTCCTTCACAAAGAAAAAGAAATACAGCGTACAAAAATTCCAAGGCGCGTGTTGCAGCAGCAAAACCCAACAACCCCTGTAGGTTTTCTTCTTTAGTGCGTAGCAAATGATAGCAGACGGAAAAGCGACCGAGACGCGTGCTTGAATGTCCGCGTCATCTTCTTCAACAGTGCTCGACAAACTGTACACTCGTACAGTGTTTTCGGCTACAACAGTTTGAGAATTCGTACTATTCAAGCTCCTTCAACCTTATCCTTCATGGAATTTAAAATTTGAATTTTGAATGCAGTCTTCAATCCGATTTTCCTCCCTTTTCCCCTAATTTTCATCTATAAATAACTTTTTCTTCTTCATTAGTGAGATTGGTCGTTGGCTGGCTGGTAGAGCGATAGAAAGAAATAGGAAGAAAAAGGCTTGGAAATTAGAGAAGACAACTTACATTAGGGAAGAAAAATTCGGAAGAAAACTTCGAAAAAAGTTGGGGAAAAAGGTCTGGAAAAAGTTGTTAGAGGAAAAAGTAGAATATTTTTTGGAGAAGAGTTCAGAAAAACAGAGGAAAAATTGGAGAAAGAGTTGAATAAAAATGGGCCAGTAACATAACCAAAAATACAGAAAACCATCAGTCATATGTAGTTATATGCACTTAAGGAAATAGGCTTCGAAGTAGGGGGATGAAAACTTTTTGTCCGTTCCCTCCAAGCTCAAACTCTAGTATTCCCTTTAAATACTCTGTTCTTTTACGTTTGTAAGGAAAAATTCTTTTTTTTAACAAAAGAAAGAAAACAGCTTAGGCCATTAGTGATAAAAAAAATATATTCGAAAAATGGGAAGAAAGTTAGAAAAAATAGAGTTGGAAATATAGATTGTAGACACTGGAAAGAAACAAAGAAAAACGGTAAGGAAATCACTGAGAAACAATAGTTATACAGACAAAAAGATACATACAAGATAGGAAAAGACTAAAGAAGCTTGGATCCAAATTCTCTTTTTCTTTCGATCTCTGTCCACTGAAGTTGGTTAAAGTTTCATTTTTGGGGAAGGTCACTACTCGCTCCAGCTCGTTTGTCCCGACTTCGCTATCGAATAGAAGGTAACACCTATAATATTTTGTATATTTTATATTTCTAATGGTGTCTCCAGTGTTTCGGAGGTCTGTGTTGTTACTGTATTCTTGGTACATTGACATGTTGTGTATGCGTCTTAAAATACTTCATCGTTTACTCGTGATGTCAATTCAACTTGGCCATTTAATGTCAAGTTTTGATGTTCCTCTGTATGTTTGAAGTCACTTTCACTATTTTGTTTCTCGTATACTAGCTTTGATGTTGTTTGATCCACATTTTCTTGTTATTGTTGTCTCCTAGAATCTTGGATTTCGCTCAATTTGACAATGTAATGTTGTCTTTCTTTTCAAAATAAGGTATGCTCTCTAAGTGTTCATCTCCTTAGTTTTGTATTTGGCTTAGAGAGAGTAACATTTCCTATCTTTTGTTTAGTTGTTATCGTGTTGTTGTTGGAATGATGCCTTGGAAATTATCGAAGCATGTCTGCCCCTTTCCTCATTCCTTTTGCTAAAAAAAAATGTGAAAATCCTATTCCTTCGTGTAAAAATTGTGTGAATCCTTGTCATACCTCACTAGTTATTTACTGATTTGTTCATGCTCAAAGCTCTCCGCCTTGTTTCGGTGCTACATAGGTTTGTAGCTGCTTTTCAAGTTGTACAAGGTTAAATGATTCTTCATCTCTTCGTTGCTTGTAGTTTACACTACATTAGGAGGAAATCTGTTTAATGGGTGTCTCCTCGTTTTGTTTTAAACTACCATTTAACCTTCACTGTTTGCTTACCTCTTTAAGATCGATTTTCCTTTCAATCTGTAGTAGATATTGTTTCACTTGGCTGTTGCATCCAAGTATAGATCAATAGTTGTGACTTGTGAATTGTCTCATTTCCCTTTTGGACTAGTTTTCTGGTTATGCATATTGTTCGATTAGATAAATGTTGCCTCTTTGCTGGTTTTAGGTGCATGTTAGTTTATTGCTGTTTTGATGATGTTCAAGATCAAATCTGTAGCAGTCAAGATTCATGTGGTTACTTTGTCAATTCCATTTCAACAAAATGCTAATGTGTATTATTTTTATGTTATTTTCTTTCATGAATCTGCCCTCTTTGCCATTTGAGGTCTCTGTGAGCCTCATGTCTATTTCAAACAAATTTTGATAAGTCGGGAGTACATAAAATTGTGAACGTTCACCCATTCTTTTGAATTTTATTCTACTTCAATTTCAGCATGTCTTAAAAGTTGCTAAGGATGCTATATTTTTTTTCTTGCCAGTTTCTTCAGTTATTGATTGTAGATCTCTTATAAAAATATGGTCACTTGATTTCTTGCCTTTACTATTCTTTAGGACATGATGATTATCTTATTTTCATTGTTTGGATATGTCTGGTAAAGCTTGTTATGAATGTTAGCTTGTTCGTGTGCACATATGTCTCCTTCACTTCGGTTAATTCGAATAGCTGAATAATAGCTTCATTTTATTTTATTTTATATTTTATTTTCTCCTCCATTAAGTTTTCCATGTCACTTTCCTTTTGGCTAATTTTTTACCTTTTTATGCATGTAAAAAACAGCTCGAGTCCTCGAGGACTCTATTTTATTCTCTGCATTTTTGAGAGAGTCGTAAAGACTCGATTTTTCCCTCATTCAAGTAAGCCAACTTAAATCGAAGAATAAGTTCCGGAAAAGGAGTAGCGATCCCGAATTGAAGGAAACCAAAGTGGAGGAAGTCCAAGAGAGTGGGGCTATAAAGGCCCAATTTTACCTCTTAAAATTTTGTATTTTAATATGTTGGTCCTAAGCCCTTGTCTCTTTTTATCGTTATTATTATTCTAGAAATTTCGGACAGGTATAAATCAAATGGGCCTAAGGCCCAAAATGAAATGTCTCCAAATACCAGTCCAGGCGAACGGAAATTGGATTTGAACCCAACTCTCTCTCTCCCTTTACTTTATCGTCTATTTGCTTGTCGATATCTGCTATTAGTTTTAAGTTTTGAAAAATTCAAATCTCCAAAAGACGCTTCTTTTCATTTTAACAATATAACTAAATCGATCGTCTCTAAATAGACTTAAAAAATAAATTTTTGTAAGTCAAACAAAGTCACTTAGATAATAGGTTGATTTTCCATCTTTTAAGAATTTTAAATAAATTCAATTAAAGTATTTTAGCCAAACAAAGTTAGTTGCGGGAAAACTACATTAGTGGGTATTTTAGGTGCCGTAAAAACCTTCCTAAAATACTAATAAGAATCACTGAACCCCCTTTAAATTTTCAACCGGTTTACTATTTTAATCTGTTGAAAAAAATAAGTTTACTTGATTTTTCTTCAAAAAATTAAGTGGTGACTCTAAAAAGCAAGTCTTAAAACAAATAAAATATTTTTTCTATAAATAAAACAAAGGCTCTTTATATCGAGAGTGATAAGCACGTATCAACCTTAGGGAAGGGAAAACATATAAAAAACAAAGAGAAGATGTTAGTAACATAATATATAACACAAGGACAAACACAATGGTTTATGAATGACCTAAAATACAAGGAACCTCGTTGAGCCAGAGGTAGGCCTAGTACGACATATAAGTGATGCACAATAATTAATTCAAGTCTATTTTGTCAATTTGGAGTTAAGTTAGAGTAAAAATCTAAACTCCATTTTGGCATGATTGGCCTGATTTAACTATCATGATCACATTGACACATAATTATGCAATTTGTCTAAAGAGTGTTGGGGCCCTTTAGACGATAGGGTAGATAATAATTGTGAATTGAAACCAAGGGTCAAACCACCTAGGGCTAAAGCAACATGTATGACTTAATTAAAAATTCTAAGAGTTGGCTTGTGATGTACTTTTAGTTTCGCGGTACTCTCAATGCTTTTTCCTTAAGATTTGTGTGTGTCTAGAGCCTTTTTGTAGTAGTTTTAACATGTTTTTATCTTTGTTTTGCAGGAAATATGTCCAAACTTAAAAGGCAGAAGACAGCTGAGATTTAGCGCAGAGGTAACCCACGAAGGCCAGCGACAGTCCTTCGTTCCATCGACGGACCTAGATGGTGACCGTCGACTGAAAGTTCAGGCATCTGGAGAAACTCGGGGAAATCTTACCAAGTGTGGTGCTATAGAAGGATCGATGGACCGTCCTGTTTAATCGTCGAAAATTCAGAGATAGTCCCAGTATCCTAAGTTGAAGAAATTCTAAGTATGGAACAACTAAAGACATCGACGAACCGTGTTGTTGGTCCGTCGATTGATTCAGAGAGGATGCCAGCTGAAGGATGAAAAAAGTGCTAAGTTTTGACTGACGGAGGTAGGCGACGGACCGTCTGTAGAGGTCGTCGATTACAGTTGCGTTTGGACAACTTTCCTTATTCTAATTTCTTTTAATTTAGGACTATGTTTTCTGTAAATAGGGCGTAAAACCTTGTTTTGGGGGTTGGATTCTATTACTATTGTTCTTAGTTTGTTTTTGGAGATTGGGTTTTGCAACTTTAGCATTAATTCAATTTATGGATTTGATTTTCAAACGATTTCTTGTTATTTCAATGTAAATTTCTGGATCTTCTTCGAATTGTCAAAGTAAGTTCATGTTATATTTATTAACAACTATGAATTGTGTTCTTAAATGCATGTGTAACTAAATCCACAACTAAGGTTGTGGGAACCATGGGTGACTAACAAAGTAGACCTAACTTGATAACAATTCTCAAATAGGTTATTGCATGCATTGATAATTCTTTTGCTTAGAAGTGTTATTAACGAGTGCATGCGTTAGAACTCGCCTTGTTGCTATTTTTCGGACCAAGGAGGTAGTTAATAAGAAAAGAATTATCAACATAGATTTAGTGGGATACTATCTAATATGGTAGTATCGATTGGTGCAAAGTAATAACTAAGCCGTACATCGAATGTGATGTTTAATATGAAGTAAAGGTAAGAGTTAGTAGCTTATGCACACGTAGCTGGACCAAGGTACGGGGTGAAATTCTCTAAAATCCCAAACCAAGAATTTAGAGATACCTAACTTATCACTTTGCATGCAAAACACTAGGGAAGAATTCTTATTGATAGGAATACGACGTTATGAACCTATGGGGAACACTTACACCCTAGTTTCTCTTACAACTTCAGAAAAAACCAATTCTTTGCTCATGTTACTTGTTTTACTTAGAGATAGTAAAAGAATTATGTTTCACAAAAATCCTCTTTTAGTTACTTGTTTTCGGAAAAAAAACTTGACTAAATAGAAGTACTTGTACATTGAAGTTAAGTCTAAACCATTTTCCTTGTAAGATCGACCCCAACCTACTAGTTGGGTTCTTTACTTAATACGACCGCTTATACTTCTTTAATGAGGTGTAATTTGAAAGTATCAAATTTTGTCGCCGTTGCCGGGGATCGAACCTAGGTAACCTGCGTGACAGGCCAGTCGATTATCCGTCGATTGACTTACGGACTGTCGACGAGTTTTCATCAGTCCAAAAGCACTAGTGACCCGACCGGTAATATTAAAACAAAAACCATTCATTAACCTGCAAAATCTTTCAAATTCTATCCCTAAGCGTTTCCCTACCTTATTTCCTTCCTTTCTCATCAAAAAACCATATTTCCCCCTTTCTAATTCATTAGATTCCCTAAAACTCCCGATTCTCCCAAATTCCCAAAATCCTCTTCTTCAAAAATTCTACTTGGTTCAAAAATCGGTTAGTGTTAAAGTGGGCACGTAGGTTATTTCAAAAATCACTCCTCCATTCACTCCTCTACGATCTTCAGGTATTTCGATTCCATTTGCTTGATGAATTCTTGTTCATACACTGTTGGAAACGAAACTTAGAATGTGGGTCTTGAATTAGGGACAAAATTGTATGCTTGTGCTTGTTAAAACTTAGGTAAAAAGTCTCTTACAATAATAGAAAGTGAATGGGTAGTGGTGTAATCTGTTTAAAATAAGTTTATAGACTTTCCCACTTAGGATTTGGTAGCATCTTTAAATTAGAGTATGAACCTGGAGAAATCAAAACCCTAAGGATGAAGAAATGGTCTTTTAATTGTTGATATGTGTTGGGTAAACTTGTGTGGGTCTAAAAGGTGTCAAAATATGATAGTTGAAATAAGGTCTGAAATATGTCTCAAGCCAACAACATGAGACCCCGTTGATGGACCGTCGATGGGGTTCGTTGATCGAGTAGCCTCAAAATTATTTAACTCTGAGATAATGGAAGTGGAATACGGTCCGTTGACTTATCGACGGGCCGTTCTACATGGTCGTTGTCTTTTTTGAGAGAGTTTAAAAATTATTCTACAAGTCAAAAAACGGAAGTGTACTATTGTTCGTCGATTGATCGACGAGCCGTTCTGCACGTCCGTCATTATCAATTGTGAGGTCTATAGAATGAAAAATCTCAAGAATTTCAAAGTGTCCAACGACGGACACTATTGAAAATACGTCGATTCATCGTCGGCTCGTCGATTGTGCCCGTCAACCTGTACTGCAGGTCTGAACTGGAATGTGTTTTTTGCTTTCTTTCTCTGTTTCGTTTGTTTTGATTGCTATGAGACTAACAACTGCTTTACATGTACATATGGACCTCAAACCGTACATCATTTATTCCAGGGGCAGGTCCAACTCAGTGGCACCATCCGTCGGATGATAGGAACTTCCAACAATGAGCGAGATCCCGAATATTTTCCCCCAGGCACCCGCACCCCTACACCAGTTGCACAAGCCACATTAGAAAAGAAAGAACGTAATAGTCTTAAACTCAAAAAAACTCCATTAGCTAGATAGTGGCATCGTTCTCGGGAAGTGGGGACCTACCCTACTTGAATGAATAAGAGATCAAAGCCTTCTTCAAGTCATCTTCTTAGCACTTCAACGACCGGAACCTAAAATATTGGGGAATAGGAAGAAATGGGATTAGTACACCACTTGTACTAAGTATGAGACCATATGCACATACTTTGAAAACATGCTAAGAAAAAGGAACATTTCTTAAAAGTATGCAGTTTACTTTGAAAAAACTTATGCATATTCAACAAGACTATACCAAATCACTTAGGATATTCATTTAGTCATAGGCATGTACATCACAAGACCAATGACATCAAAACTAGTCAAGTCAACATGCATATCATGTAACTAGACATATAGTCAAAGAAACTCTACCATCAAGTCATAACCACAACTAGCATGAATAAGAGTTCATTATAGCGTAACGAAAGAAAGCAATTACCCATCACCCCTATCAAGTCAACAAGTACAATGACCAAGCAAAGCCCCATAACCTTAGTCAATCGAGTAACCCCAACAAGAATCATGACTAACTTTCTACTTCACATGTCATAACATTTAAGGGTACATAACATCATACTTTAATAATGCAGATCAACACATATTCATAAGTGACAGCAAATAAACATATCGTATCAACAATGTGCAAGTTCATCATATACATATCATGTATCATTATAAGCATATTCATACATAGTAACAACCTTCTAAAGTTCCCTTCAAGGCAAACTAGTGCAAGGCATAGGTAGATTCCCATACCCCTACCTAGGCTAAGTCAACCTTTCAAGTCACCTTAGTTAATTTATACTTCATTTTATTTTAGATTTTCCATAACCTACATAGACCACAAGATCTAAGTGCGGAATCCGGTGTTGTAAAACCTTACACCGAAGGAAGGTGGTCTATCGGCCAAAGTAAAACCAAACATAAACGTAGCTTTCTAGGTGGATCCACTAGCTAGTCTTCCTATGGGGGATCCTCTCATGGGAATCCATTGGATAAGTATCTCTCATTGGGGAGTCAACACCACATGTGGAACTATAGGGTGGATTTTCTTCTATGGAAAGTCGTCACCTCCCATTGTCAAGTTCACTCGGTGCTAAGCTAAAGTCTCTTTTTAAATGTCTTTATTGCCTTTATTAATAATCATAACTTATTGTAGGTCATAGGGTATAACCCTTGTATATTCATCGTCATCATAGCTCAATAAAAATTGCATGAGTATTGTCCTTGCATTACAATTCATATAAGTGAGGTTAGTATATTAACATATTTATATCATGATAAGGCACATTGGTAAATCATTCACCATCCTTATAACATTTACATCTTAAGCCAACACCTCACCATCATAATCAAGACATTTCAATTCAACATCATATCACCCTATCCATCCTAATACAAGGCATACTCCAATACAACATCATGACTTAATCACAATTAACCACAATTTGAAGTAAAGGATAGGGATCATAAGACTTACCGAGTCCCCTTCATAGTTCATCATCAAGGTCTTACCACAAACCCTCAATTACATACAATTTGGGTATACATCATCATACGCCAATAACAAACATGATAAAAAGTCTAGAAGAATCACTATATCACAATTCAATACTAATTAATAGCTTAGACAAGATACTTAGGTCAATTCACAACATACTTCATAATCTAGATCATCTTCTCAATAACTAGCATGAAAGACTACAATTCACCCTTATTCATTCTTGATTAATGTAACAACATCATATTGTCACGACCCAAAACCGAGCCGCGACTGGCACCCACACTTACCCTCCTATGTGAGCGAACCAACCAATCTAAACCCTAACATATCATTATAATATCAACAGAAAGTAATGCGGAAGACTTAACTCATTAATAAAAATCAATTCAATAACTTCTAAAATTCAACATCTATTATTCCCCAAAATCTGGAAGTCATCACCACAAGAACATCTATGATCAAATTACTAAACTAAGAGTATTCTAA
>NC_028647.1:17644672-17663706 GCF_001406875.1 Solanum pennellii
AAGTTCAGAGAGTCGATTTCAGTACCCAAATTTCAGAATTCTAAGTGTTTTGGAACGAGACACCCTCGACGGTCCGTCGTGCTCGTGACGGTCCGTCGTGGGTTCCGTCGACTCAGACAGTTTTTCCAGAATTAAAATCTGCTGCTTAAAACGACTAAACAGGTCGTTACACATATAATAGTAATTCAACCTATAGCTAAGTCAATTGAATCAATACAATCTCATTCAAATCAAGATCAAAATCTAGGGTTAAGGGTTAAGGGTCCTCTTCTACAAATTAGACCAACCTGTCAAGATACATCATAATTGAGTTAGAATACATGTTAATCTGTTCATAGTATCCAAAATAAGTCATAAACAATTCAATTCATAACATCAATTTCGAGATTGGATTAAACCCATATGAAAACTGAATTTTTGAAATCGATTTAATGAAACCCTTTGAAAAAAGATGTCTCAAAGATGAATTAGATCCCATACCTTACTAATTGATGAAGATTTATGGAGGAAATTTACCATTTGCATCCCTTAAATCCTCCCCTAGCTTGGTCTTCAATGGAGTCTTCACTAGAGAGAGAAAGAAGAGAGAAGGAAGAGGTTTTGTTTTGTGAGTTATGATTAGTCTAATGGGGTTGGGGTATTTATATTGGGGGTTAATTAACTTAATTGGGCTTCCCTAATCCCCTAATAATGACCTAACCCTAATTAATTAATTGGAACTAATTAAAAATGTGCAGGAAATTATAGACCCCACCGACGAGACCACGATTAACCGATCGTTGGTCCATCGACAACCAGTCCCTCCTTCCGTGCTGCACATCCGTAGATAAGTTCAGAGACAGTATAAAAGAGGTCCTTCAAGTAATTGGCAAAGTGTTCATCGACAGAGGAATCGGCGCCCCGTCGATTAACCAACGGCCCGTCTGTTGCATTCGTTGGTGACACTTTCTCTTGACAGTTTTTGCCAACTTTTGCAAGGGTCCTCCTCAAGGGCCCTTGGTTGGTCCTTGGGGAGTCGTACTAGGACATTTCGACCATGAATCAACTCTAATACGTGTTATATACCCTTCCACCATTTTCCATAAATTTCCGACTCTTAAAAGCTAGTCAAATAGGCTAAGGTACGCTAGTACCTCTTTGAACTAGTTTCTGGACGTCATGGACATTCTTGGACGTTTTGGTTTCTAGACTTCCTAAATGACTTAAATTCATTAAAATGGACCTTAAAACAGTTCCTATACCATAGGACACTTATGTTAGGCTCTAGAACACGTCTTGGGTTTCGAAATGTTACATTATCCCCCCTTAGGAACATTCGTCCCCGAGAGACACTAAAAATTCTTCGGAAGGAAGGAATAGACTCAAGACTAGCGGCCCAACCAACAACAATAGATAACAACATCAAACGTATCACTTACACAAGGCAATTCAAATCTTCAATTACCACACATAAGGCTCAATATTACATTATGAGGAACATCTTTCTCACACAACAAGAGGTCAACATAGCATTTATGAGTCAATTATGCCAAAGTTTGACTTACCAACATGCTACATATAATTTCATAAAGACTCACCATTTCAAAATGCACAACATAACTCAAATTAAGCAAACATTGCAAATTTTTCTAGTCAAAATGCACATTCACTATAATTCATTGTAATGACATAAAAATGCACCTTTTGCAAAACTTCACTAAAAATCAAAGCAATTTCAATTTTTGCAATTATTTTCATTATTAGTAAGAACTAATAACCTTAGTTATCTAATAGATAAGGGTAACGGGACTTCATATCGGCCTCAGCCTCCCACGTTTCACCCTCAACTAGTGATTCTTCCATAATACCTTTACGGAAGCCACTTCTTTATTCCTCAATTTCTTTACTTGCCTATCAAGGATTTGAACAGGAACTTCCTCATAAGAGAGCTTATCCTTCACACCAAGTCCCTCAATAGGAAGAATAGACTCGGGGTCACTGATACACTTCTTAAACATGGAAACATGGAGAACCGGATGAACCGAAGCCAATTCACTAGGAAGTTTCCATTCATAGGCAACCTTACCAATCCTTTGCAAGATTTCATAGGGATCCACATAACGAGGAATCAACTTCCTTTTCTTGCCAAACCTAACGACCTCCTTCATAAGTGAAATTTCAAATACACCTTATCACCTTCTTCAAACTCTAAATCCCTTCTCCTATAATCGGCATTAAGAAATTTACCGACTATAGGCCGTTTGCAAGTGATTCTTTTATGATATGAACTTTCTCCAAAGTATTATAAATTAAGTCGGGACCAAGAAGCGAATGATCATCCACTTCAAACCATCCAATAGGAGACCTACACCTCCTACAATACAAGGTTTCGTAAGGAGCCCTGGATATGGATGGACGAAAACTATTATTATAAGCAAACTCCACCAAAGGCAAATGATTATCCCTATTTCCCTTGAAATCGATAATACAAGATCTAAGTATATCCTCAAGGGTTTCAATAGTATGCTCCGCTTGACCATCCGTTTGGGGATGAAAAGTGGTGCTTAGCCTTCACCTTGGTATCCAACCCTTTTTTGAATGACCTCCAAAATCTAGATGTGAATTATGCACCCCTATCTAATATGATAGATAACGATACAATGGATACAGGCAATTTCATCTATGAAGATCATTGCATAATATTCCGCCGAATAAGTAGACTTGACAAGAATAAAGTGAGTGGACTTGGTCAACCTATCCACAATCACCCATATAGATTCATATTGCTTTTGAGTTCGAGGCAAACCTACTACAAAATCCATATTGATGTCCTCCCACTTCCAAGTAGGAAGTTGGATTTCTTATAGTAAGCCACCTGGCTTTTGATGTTCGGCTTTCACCTTTTGGCAATTTGGACACTTATCAACAAATTCCGCTATGTCCTTCTTCAAACTTTCCCACCAAAATACTTTTCTAAGGTCATGGTACATCTTCGGTGAACCCGGTTGAATGGAGTAACGGGACTCATGAGTTTCCTGAAGAATCCGACTCTTCAAACCATCTATATTGGGAACACATAACCTCCCTTGGTACCTCAATACACCATCCCCCTTAAGGATAATGACTTATTGAGTTTACCAAGAACCGATTCCTTTAACTCCATCAATGCTTGATCAAGGTGTTGTTTGGACTTCATCTCAACCACCAAAGATGAATCAGAGCTATGATGGACCATAAAGCCACCATTCAGAGAATCTTCCAACCTTACACCCAATCTAGCCAACCTATGAACATCTCTCACTAGGTATGTCATGTGTTCATCTATGTGAGACACACTACCCATGGTCATACGGCTTAGAGCATCCGCAACTATATTGGCCTTGCCGGGGTGATAGTACACTCATGTTGTAATCCTTCAACAATTCCAACCACTTTGTTTGTCGGGGATTCAACTCCTTTTAAGTAAATGCATATTGGAAACTCTTGTGGTCGGTATACACATAACCATGGACACCATACAAGTAGTGCCTCTATATTTTTAAGGCAAATACCACGGCCGCTAACTCAAGATCAAGAGTTGGATTGTTCTCTTATGCACCTTAAGTTTCCTAGAAGCATGGGCTATTACCTTGCCATATTGCATAAGCACACACCCTAAGCCCACTCGGGACGCGTCACAATACACAACGAAACTCTTTGTACCCTCCGTTAAAGTCAACACCGGAGCGGAAGTAAGCCTATCTTTCAAGATTTGGAAGCTCTTTTCACATGTCTTCGACCAATCAAATTTCTTACTCTTTTGGGTCAAAGTAGTCAAGGGAGATGCAATGGGCAAAACCACCCACAAACCTTCGATAATAACCCGCTAGACCCAAGAAACTCCTAATGTCGGTTGGAGTCAATGGTCTAGGCCAAATCTTAAACGCCTCGGTTTTCGTTGGGTCAATCTCAACTACCTCACTAGAGATGATACGACCGAGAAATGCCACTGAACTCAACAAAAACTCACATTTGTTACACTTGGCAAATAATTTATTCTCCTTAAGAACTTGTAATACTACCCTCAAATGCTTCGTGTGATCACCCTCATTTTTCGAATATACCAAGATGTCGTCAATGAAGACAACGACAAATGAATCTAGGTAATTTCAAAACACTCTATTCATGAGATCCATAAACGCCATCAGGGCATCTGTGATACCAAAAGACATTACTAAGAACTCATAGTGACCATATCTAGTCCGAAATGCCGCCTTTAGTATATCCTCACCCTCACCCTAAGTTGGTGATACCTCGATCTCAAGTCAATCTTAGAAAAGTAGCTTGCACCTTTGAGTAGACATACAAGTCGTCAATCCGAGGGAGAGAATACTTGTTCTTAGTGACTTTATTGAGTTGGAGGTAATCAATGCACATCCTAAGGGACCCATCCTTCTTCTTTATAATAAAACTGGAGCATCCCATGGAGAAATACTAGGTCGAATGAAACCCTTGTCTAGTAAATTCTTGAGTTGAGCCTTCAACTCTTTCAATTCGTCCAGAGCCATCCGATAAGGAGGAATTCAAATGGGATTTCTATCCGGTAACAAGTCGATACCAAAATCAATTTCCCGTCCGGAAGGAATACCGGGAAGATCATTAGGAAAGACCTCCGGAAATTCACTCACTACGAGGACCGACTCAATGGGAGGAATATCGGAGTCTCAATCTTGGACTCTTACTATATGATATAAACACCCTTTTGAGATCATTTTCAAACGAGAGATTATACGACCTCTAGGAAGAGTATTTCCCCCATTCCACTCTAAAACGGGCTCATTTGTAAAGTTAAACTTCACCGCCCTCATTCTACAATTTATAAAGGCAAGCAAGCATGCAACCAATCCATACCCAAAATGACATCAAAATAAAGCATATCAAGTTCTACTATCTCAACATAAGAAACTCTTTTGGGCAACATTATAGAACAATTTCTATGCACTTTTTTTGCAACAATTAACTCACCCACCGGGGTAGACACTATAAAAGATTCATGCATAATATCAGGCAAAATGTCAAACTTTTTAGCTACTAGATGAGTAACAAATGATAAACTAGCACCGGGATAAAGTAAGTCATATACATCAATAGAGAAGACTTTCAACATATACTGGTCATCATATCGGGAGAAGTGTCTTGCTCACCCCTAGAGCAGAGAGCATAGAAGCGGTTCCTTCTTTGGAGCCTCATTTGAAACACTTGCTTGAGCTTGACCACTACCTTTGTCTTGAATCTTCACATTAGAGAAATACCTAACCTTGTGACCACTCTTACCACACCTAAAGCAAAATACCCGTTCCAACTAAGCATTTTCCTACGTGCCCTTTTCCACACTTGGCACATGTAGACTTCTTGTTGGGTGAACTAGTATCCCTTCCCTTCTTAGACTTATGGTTAGACATCCTATCATCCCTAGCCTTGGGAAACTTGGAAGGGACTTGATTAGAAATCCGCTTCTTAAACCTAGTCTTGTCTTGTATCTCAAGCCTATTCTTTGATGAACCACCATCAAAAGGTGTTACCCTCTTAGCATATCTACTCTTCCTCTTAGCCCTTGACTCTTCTACATGTTGGGTATGAACCATAAGACGATAAATGTTCATGTTGTCATGTAGCATAGCCGAATGACACTCCTCTTGCAAATCATTCGACACCCCCGTCACAAAACGGCTCATTTTATCTCTAGGATCGGAAATAAAAAAAAGGAGCATATTTTGACAATTTAGTAAATTTAAAAGAATATTCATGAACATTCATACCTCCTTGGGGAAGGTTGATTAACTACAACACTTTCGCTTCCCTCTTCTCCCTAGGAATGAACCGATCAAGAAAAGCCTTCTTGAACACTTCCCAAGTCACGGGTCCACCTCTTAAAGGCCTATTGTCCCTCCATTGGACTTATCATGCTTGAACCACATCCTTGAGTTGATAGGTGACTAACTTAAACTTTTTACTAGTAGAAAATCCCATAGCATAGAGGATCTTATGGACTTCATCGATGAACTCTTGGGGGTCATCTTCAACCTTGGAACCATAGAAATTAGGAGGGTTCATCCTAGTGAAATCCCTTAGACGGGAGGCCATGGTAGCAACTTGTAGATGAACTCGGGGTACAACCTCCCGATTAGCTTTGGTCATCATGGCTTGGGCTTGAGTAGTGGAGGCTTGTGCTTGGGTAGTAATGACTTGGTCCATTTGGAGGAGAGCAACCCGTATGTTCTCATCCGCCAAAGGAGGAGGATTCATCGGAGCTTGGTCATCATTCAAATCTCCTCAAGACGAGGAACTTGATCACCACGGGGAGGAACTGCCGTATTGGCAATCTCTTATTCTAGTCTTCATGTCGCATTCCTTCAGGTATTCATTGCCTATTATCACAACAATAGGATTAGATGCAAAATCACATAGAGCTAACACTCCAAAGGCACGATATTGGAATTCCAAGAAAGTGAGAGTTTCCAAGACATCACGTAGGTTCCTATCCATAAGTGTGGCGCGCTTCACAATTATGAATATGAACTTACATAGAAGTGATTGAGAGAGACATTGACTCAAAGACAATTCAACCTCATGCTTTGATACCAATTTCGTTACATCCGGGAATACATCCTAGACGTAACCGGTGTCGTTATTCTCTTTGAGTCCTAAGACTAGTCTCTTAGCTTACATCATTACATTCATTAGTCAAATTTAGCTGATAATTTAAAACTTCTCATTACATCTACTCAGAGGTTTACATAGACCTCTACATACACATAGTATATATATATCGAGTATAAATAGACTCTTCGTATACGAAGATTACTTGGTCTTCTACTTTTATTGCACATAAGTATATAAAATATAAGATAGTCATAATAGTTGTCTCATCTCATAACCATCTAATAAGAGTGTAAGAACTTGGGCATATCCCATACATCAATGTAAGAATGCCTTACATGGGCTATACAATGTATCATACTACATGGAAAAAGAAAGAACGTAATAGTCTTAAACTCAAAACAACTCCATTAGCTAGATAGTGACATCGCCCTCGGGAAGTGAGGACTTACCCTACTTGGATGAATAAGAGATCCAAGCCTTCTTCAAGTCATCTTCTAAGCACTTCAACGACCTGAACCTAAAATATTGGGGAAAAGAAATATATAGGGTTAGTACACCACTTGTACTAAGTATGAGACCATATGCACACATACTTTGAAAACATGCAAAGAAAAAGGGATATTTCATAAAGGTATGCATTTTACTTTGAAAGCACTTACGCATATTCAACAAGACCATACCAAATCAATTAGGACATTCATTTAGTCATAGGCATGTACATCACAAGACCAACGACATCAAAACTAGTCAAGTCAACATGCATATCATGTAATTAGACATATAGTCAAAGAAACTCTACTATAAAGTCATAACCACAACTAGCATGAATAAGAGTTCATTATAACATAACCAAAGAAAGACAATTACCCATCACCCCTATCAAGTCAACAAGTGCAATGACCAAGCAAAGCCCCATAACCTTACTCAATCAAGTAACCCAACAAGAATCATGACTAACTTCCTACTTCACATATCATAACATTTAAGGGTACATAACATCATACTTTAACAATATAGACCAACACATATTCATAAGTGACACCAAATAAACATATAGTATCAACAATATGCAAGTTCATCATATACATATCATGTATCATTATAAGCATATTCTTACATAGTAACAGCCTTCTAAAGTTTCCTTCAAGGCAAGCTAGTGCAACGCATAAGTAGAGTCCCATACCCCTACCTAGGCTAAGTCAACCTCTCAAGTCACCTTAGTTAGTTTATACTTCATTACTTCATTTTATTTTAGGGAAACACTTGCCTTAACTGACATAGACCACAGGATCTAAGTGTGGAATCCGGTGTTGTAAAACCTTACACCGAAGGAAGGTGGTCTAACAGCCAAAGTAAAACCAAACATAAACGTAGCTTTTTAGGTGGATCCACTAGCTAGTCTTCCTATAGGGGCAACATAGTTCAAGAACTAAGATATAGGTATAATCCCTCTACATACCACTTGGCAATCGGGGACTCCTCTCATGGGAATCCATTGGATGAGTATCTCTCATTGGGGAGTCAACACCACATAGGGTGGATCTTCTTCTATGGAAAGTTGTCACCTCCCATTGTCAAGTTCACTCGGTGCTAAGCTAAAGTCTCTTTTTAAATGTCTTTATTGCCTTTATTAATAATCATAACTTATTGTAGGTCATAGGGTATAACCCTTGTATATTCATCGTCATCATAGCTCAATAAAAATTGCATGAGTATTGTCCTTGCATTACAATTCATATAAGTGAGGTTAGTATATTAACATATTTATATCATGATAAGGCACATTGGTAAATCATTCACCATCCTTATAACATTTACATCTTAAGCCAACACCTCACCATCATAATCAAGACATTTCAATTCAACATCATATCACCCTATCCATCCTAATACAAGGCATACTCCAATACAACATCATGACTTAATCACAATTAACCACAATTTGAAGTAAAGGATAGGGATCATAAGACTTACCGAGTCTCCTTCATAGTTCATCATCAAGGTCTTACCACAAACCCTCAATTACATACAATTTGGGTATACATCATCATACGTCAATAACAAACATGATAAAAAGTCTAGAAGAATCACTATATCACAATTCAATACTAATTCATAGCTTAGACAAGATACTTAGGTCAATTCACAACATACTTCATAATCTAGATCATCTTCTCAATAACTAGCATGAAAGACTACAATTCACCCTTATTCATTCTTGATTAATGTAACAACATCATATAATAGTAATTCAACCTATAGCTAAGTCAATTGAATCAATACAATCTCATTCAAATCAAGATCAAAATCTAGGGTTAAGGGTTAAGGGTCCTCTTCTACAAATTAGACCAACCTGTCAAGATACATCATAATTGATTTAGAATACATGGTAATCTATTCATAGTATCCAAAATGAATCATAAACAATTCAATTCATAACATCAATTTCGAGATTGGATGAAACCCATATGAAAACTCAATTTTTGAAATCGAATTCATGGAACCCTTTGAGGAAAGAGGTCTAAAAGGTGAATTAGATCATATACCTTAATAATTGATGAAGATTGATGGAGGAAATTTACCCTTTTCAGCCCTTAAACCCGCCCCTTGCTTGGTCTTCTATGGAGTCTTAACTAGAGAGAGAAAGAAGAGAGAACGAAGAAAGTTTTATTTAGTGAGTTGTGATTAGTCTAATGGGGTTTGGGTCTTTATATGGGGGGTTAATTAACTTAATTAGGCTTCCCTAATCCCTAAATAATTACATGACCCCTTAATTAATTAATAGGAACTAATTAAATATGTGCAGGAAATTACAGTCCCCATCTACGAGACCACGATCGACGGATCGTTGGTCCATCGACGGTTAGTCCCTCCTTCCGTGCTGCACATCCGTAGGTAAGTTCAGAGACTGTGCAAAAGAGGTCCTTCAAGTAATTGGATAATTCATCATCGACAGAGGCATCAACACCCCGTCGATTCACAAATGGCCCGTCTGTTGCATCCGTTAGTGACACTGTCTCTTGATAGTTTTTGCCAACTTTTGCAAGGGTTCTCCTCAAGGGACCTTGGTTAGTCCTTGGGGAGTTTTACCTGTACATTTCAACCATTAATCAACTCTAATACGTGTTATACACCCTTCCACCAATTTTCATGAATTTTCGACTCCTAAAAGCTAGTCAAATAGGCTTAGGTATGCTAGTACCTCTTTGAACTAGTTTCCGGACATCATGGACGTTTTGGTTTCTAGACATTTTAAATGACTTATATTCATTAAAATAGACCTTAAAATAGTGCTTAGACCTTACGAAACTTATGTTAGGCTCTAAATCATGTCTTGGATATTCGAAATGTTACATTATCNTACCCCCCCCCCCCCCGGGAACATTCCTTCCCGAATGACACCAAAAATCTTTTGAAAGAAGCAATAGACTCAAGACGAGCATCCCAACCAACAACAATAGATAACAACATCAACCATATCACTTATACAAGGCAATAAAACTTCAATTACAACACATAAGGCTCAACATTACATTATGAGGAACATCCTTCTCACAACAACAAGAGCTCAACATAGCATTTATGACTCAATCATGCCAAAGTTCAACTTACCAACATGCTATATATAATTTCATAAAGACTCACCATATCAAAATGCACAACATAACTCAAAACAAGCAAAAATTTCAAATTTTTCTAGTCAAAATGCACATTCACTATAATTCATTGTAATGAAAAAATAAAATGCACCTTTTGCAAAACATCACTAAAATTCAAAACAATTTCAATTCTTTTTGTCATGATTTTCGTTATTAGTAAGAACTACTAACCTTAGTTATCAAATAGATGAGGGTAACGGGACTTCATGACGGCCTCGGCCTTCCATGTTGCACCCTCAACTAGGTGATTCTTCCATACCACCTTTATGAAAGCCACTTATTTATTCCTCAATTTCTTTACTTGCCTATCAAGGATTTGAACCGGAACTTCCTCATAAGAGAAGTCATCGTTCACACCAAGACCCTCAATAGAAAGAGTAGACTCGGGGTCACCGATACACTTCTTAAGCATGAAAATATGGAAAACCGGATGAACCGAAGTCAATTCACTAGGAAGTTTCAATTCATAGACAACCTTACCAACCCTTTGCAAGATTTCATAGCGAGAACTCAACTTCCCTTTCTTGCTAAACCTAACCACCCCTTTCATAGCCGAAATTTTCAAATACACTTTATCACCTTCTTCAAACTCTAAATCCCTTCTCATATGATCGACATAAGACTTTTGCCGACATAGGACATTTGCAAGCTATTCCTTATAATATGAACTTTCTCCAAAGTCTTATAAATTAATTCGGGATCAAGAAGTGAAGGCTCGCCTACTTCAAACCATCCAATAGGAAACCTGCACGTCCTACAATACAAGGCTTCATAAGGAGCCATGGATATGAATGGATGAAAACTATTATTATAAGCAAACTCAAACAAAGGCAAATGCTTATCCCAATTTCCCTTGAAATCAATAATACATGCTCTAAGTATATCCTCAAGGTTTAAATAGTACGCCGCGCTTGACCATCCGTGTAAGAACCCAAAATGAGATAGTTTTATAAAGCCTAACATGTTTTTCTTAAGCTTATAAGGTCCTAAAATTACTTATAAAATGGTTTAGAGTCAGTATGTAAAGTTTGAAGTGATTTGGAAGTGGAACGTCAAGGGACGATCAAAACGTTCGACGACTAGTCATCTATGTGCCTCATGTATCCATGTGTGTTTATATATAGTGTGTCATGAGATTATTAAGTCTTAAAATGAGTTATAATGATATTTATATATGGTATATGAAGTTTTGGGGAGTTTGGAGGTCAAACGACCAAGAACATACAATGCGTTCGAAAGATAGCCCTTAAGACGCTCAACGTGTGTCTTGATGGGGCCTAGCCTTTTTGGATGACTTGCAGGTGTTTGTTTTGGGTGAAACTTATGTGGAAGGTCTAAAACTTATTAAGGGAATGTGGGAAACGTCCGGGTACGACTTCTAAAGGGCCCCACAAGAAGGACCCAAGGCTGGTTGAGACACTGCCTTGGCAGTGTTAATCGACGGACCAAACGATGGCCAGCTGGTCAACCAACGGTCCGTAGGTGAGGTCTCGTTGATTGGTACTTAGCTTGCGCAGCTCTCAAGCCAAAATTTGGCCAAGGAACAAACGGTGGAAGTCAATGCACGGCCCGTCGACTGACCAACGGCCAGTATATGGCTCTATCGATCACTACAAGAAAAAAGGTCTTTAGCAAAGGGAAGAATGGTCGTTAAAAGTCAAAATTCGGTCGCTAAATCTCAATAGCAACCGGAATGAATCCGGTCGTTGCCGGTCGTTAAGAGCTCCATCGTTAAAAGTTAACGACCGGATTTCATTTGGTCCGTAAAACTACTTTCATCGACAACATAAATTCTGGTCGTTATACGTCCTTTTTAGCGACCTAATTTGCCCTTAGTCCAACTTCTTCTAACGACCGTTATTCCTTTCGTTAATTGTAGGTTAGTTTCACTACAAATACTATTAGTGGCCAAATTTTTCGCTGTTAATGACCGTTTCAATATTGTATAATAAAGGTAGTCATAAACGAATTCCAAAGATTATTTTCATTTTCTATTATACGAAAAAATATACTAGTGAATCACATTAATTATGTAATCTATGGAAACATTTGCAAATATATGAAACAATTTAATTCATCATATAAAACTTCATTGTTATTACAAAAACTAAATAAAGAAAGATATATCAAGTGGTCTGACATATATTTATCAACTCCTAACAAGAAAAAAGTTCCAACATATATATATAAAACAAAATAGTCTTTCGACCACCCTTAACCGAAGTAAAAGCGCTCTTGATCTTCAACTTTCTCCGTACTTTCTTGAATGACACCCTTAACCAAAGTAAAAGCACTCTTGATCTTCAACTTGCTCCATACATTCTTGAACAACATATTCAAATGCTTGAGCTTTAAACAAAAGAAGTTTATGTCAATTAGAACAAAGAATAAACACTCGAAGTTGCAACTATAATGTGCATGACAATATGCTAGGAGAATACATTTTGAAGTACATATTATTGTATAACTGTAACACAATTTAGGATCAAAAGGACAAAAAGAAGGATGGTATCTAAATAAGAAAAGAAATATACTGTAACAGAAAAAAAATATAAGTCTTAGCTTCCAAAGCATTGTATTGACTTGATCAAAGTAACCAATCACAATAATTTGTGCATCTGACATTGACAATAATTCAGCTTCGGAGCAATTTTCATATGCATCTCAAGTTGAGGCACACTAAGCATTGAAAAGATGGGCAAAAGACGCTACTTTGTATTATTCTGTAAATAGTATTTTATAGACAACCACATATTCTAGTCATTAGAACAACATTAAAAACAAGTAGATCACTTTATTCATATCCTTGACACTTTATTTTCTTTTTACATTCACAATAACAGAACCCATATCAAAAATATTTCCAATGTTTGAAATCGTGATAACAGGAAACGGGATTCTCATCAAGAGCTTAGTGTGTAATAATCTGGAAAGGATTCAACAAACATAAAATGCATGAATGTGATGAGGACTTTATTAGCTTTTATAATTAACCTCCTTCGGAATGTTATTATGCATTTAACTTCCGCAGTTTTCACAGATTCCAAACCATTACCACATTCACTGCCACCATAGCCTTCACGGCCAATATTTTTAACCTAGTTCCTCCACAACAACCACAATAGAAAAGGGATCAATAGGGATGAATGGCATATTAACAAATCAAAACGCATAGCTATAAGTCCAACAGAATGACAAGCATATAAATCAACACAGCTTCATTACATCAAAATCTAACACTTGAAGGAAATCAACAGTTAAATACATCGAATATTTTAAAATGAACAACAAAAAACTAAGAAAATAAATTGGACAGACAAACGTTAAACTCGTAAAGTGAACTTACTCAACAGAAACTATAGGTTATAAGGAAAATTATGTGTTTCCTGCAAGGATCAACCAAAGAACACATAAGTAAACCCTATCACAACATTATGTTCATCTTAACTATATGAAGCTACATCTAATTTTATTTCTTTTACCCCTCAAAACTGATTTGTTTTCTCGATAAAGAAGCTATCCACAAAATGAAAAAGAGAAAGATACTTCATCACACATTTGAATATGGATATCACAAAACACATCCAACATTTCACAAGCGTACAGAGATGTCCTGGTCAACTCGACCTCCATATTAGGAGAAGATTTATTTCCATTAGATTTGGTTTAGGTCTACAACTATATTAGTGGACATCAACTAAGACGAAAACACTTTTTATGTTGATTGTCTTTTCACACTCAAATTGAAGTACTTTGAAGTAATAAAACCTTATAGAACAAACCAACAAATATATACACATAGATATACTTGCATAGAGTTGCAATTACCAGGTCTAAAAGATTTATAACATCGGCATGTGTGTTAGATTTGTGAAGAAGGAATTTCTTCAATTTGAGGGTTAATTAGTAGGATCAGATATATGTGATTATTGTCAAACATGGAGCCCTAAACCACTTCTGTTAGAATGTTTCAATAGGGCCATATGGAGTTGGTCTCTGGAGAAGTATAAGCAAGTTATGGGAGGATTTCTCTCAACACAAACACTTAATTGAATGGAAACATATTAGTTTATGGAGAGAAATGGATAAGGAAACTGCCCTTTAACGGTTGCTTATCCTAAAATGTTCCAGATAGCAAGGGAGACAAACTCTATGATTCAACAATATAGAAAAGGTAATTATTGGACCATCATCCTCAAAAGGGACATACAAGATTGGTAAATGGAGGAGTTGGTAAGCCTACTAGCACCCAAACCAAACAAACTCCTTCCCTGTCTCATGAGTGCATCAGAAATAAAAATAATTCATTTACTAACCTGTTGAATGGGACCATCTATTTATCACTTGATGATGGTGGTGTTGAAGGATGACCAAGCAATACTCTTGTAAGTTTTTCATATTTACTCTCTAGCTCATCCATGCGTTCACAATTATTCTTTAACTCATCCATGAGTCTTTTTAGTGATTCATTCGATTTTCACATGCATGTGGTCCTCCACACCCCGCCTCAGCTGTTCCAACCTACTTAATTTCATAAGAGAATTATGCTTCAACTGGAAAACATACAACAAAATCAGATGTATACAGCTATGGTGAGGTTCTTCTAGAGCTATTCATAGGCTATTTACCAATTAATACAAAGTTGCTTACTAGAGAACGTGTAATTGTCATATGGGTCAAAAACTAATCCTACACAATTCCAAATGTTACACTAATTAATATTTTCACAAGTTCTAGAACATTACCTGCCTTACTGCATGAATTGAAAGTAAAGGAGTTGCTTATAATATAGTTCGTGTACAAAAGTTAATATCATCAGACAAACTATGGACATGTATATTTTAGGGGTTTAATTTAAACAATGCCTAAATTTGTTTTCTCCGTTATTTTAGGTTGTTCCAAGGTTGACAAATAGAGAAAATTTTGGTTTAGCTGTTCCAATCTACAACTAACTTTTTTAGATTTTGTAACCATTAACGAACTCAATTTATTAATACAGGTATGCTTCAACTGGAAAACTAACAACAAAATCTGACGTATAAGGTTATGGTGACGTTCTTCATGACCTATTGACAGGTCATGTACCAATCGATAGAAAGCAGCCTACTGGAGAACATGTGCTTGTCTCATGGGTCAGTAACTAATCCTACACAATTCCAAACTTCACACTAATTAATATTTTTACCAGTTCTAGAACGTTACTGCCTTATTGTATGACCTGATAGTATAAAAGTTATTTATAATATTTTCGGTGTACAAAAGTTAATATGAAAACTGAAACCATTACCCTATACAAGATTCAGGGGTTAACTTAAAACAATGCCTGAATCAATTTCCGATGTAATATTAGGTTCTTCTAAGGTTGACAAATAGAAAAAAAGTATTTGAATTTGTAGATTCAACATTACAAGGGCAGTACAAGAAGAAGGATCTAATCCAGGTTAATGTTAAATTACATTCTGGTACTTTTTAATCCTCATTCCTGTAATACTACATATGAAACAAAATACAATGTTTCATCTTTCTTTGCTAAAATAGGTAGTTGTTATAGCTGCAATGTGCCATGCAAACAAAAACAGGTTATCTTCCGTTAATGATGGATATTGTGCAGTTCTTCTGAAAGTATTTAAGACCAAGCTTATAGTTTCATGGAACTTAGGTGATAATTCTATTTCAGTTTCGCGACACACTTAATTGTAAAGATTACACAAGATTCAAGTGTACATTCATAATTTATTCATTTTATGTGACTAGACGAGAACCTTCATTCATATTTCATATTGCTCTCCAAGTAAAAATATATGAGTTTCCTTCAAGTTCATTTGCAGTCCATTCTCCATAGAATGAGATGCAAATCACTCTTCTATAGTGATAATCATCATCTCGCCTCATTTTATTCAATCAATAATAATAACAATAGAGCTCACATTTGTGCATACAACATATATGCTTACAACTGTATACTCTCAAGTTCATAGACATCAAAAAAAATGTGATAGAATCATCAATCATAGTGCAAATTCAGAATTAGGGAAAATACAAAATAGGGCGAAAATTCAGAATTAGGGAAAATACAAAATAGGGCAAAGTCGAGAATTTCACAAAGCAATCATGGTTATAACAATAAAATTTTACCTTGAAGAGAACAGAACTTCAAGATTGCGTCCAAATCATATAAATCACAACGTCACAACAAGCAGAAAGAAGAGAAGGATCATTTTGTTGTTCTGTGTTCAAAACAAAGAGATCCAAATTACCTCTTTATAAGCTGGAATACAGAGATGTCTGTATCTCTACCTACTAAGTTTCCTCTAACAAATCTGGGAAATATGCACAATTGTGAATCTCTATATTGCTGATTTTACCCTAAGTCCTAACACAAGGGAGAGAAGCATCTGTTGCACAATTTCCTCTAAGTTTTGCTGAATTTTTTCTAGCTTCATCAGTGATGTGTTCCTACTGCTTGATGAATTCTCGAAGTTTGCTGGAAGAACAATAAAACCAGAAATCCCAACTTCATCGATAGTGTTTTTCATGAAGGAGAGGTGTGGGTGCGTGGAGAGACGTGTGTGGTTGAGAAAAATAAAAAGGATAATATTATTATGTTTTTGAGAAAATAAAGAGGGAAATAATTTAACTTGACCAATGCTTTTAATTTTCAATTACAATTAACATCGGGATACTAATACTTTTAAAATCGGGATATTATTTGGCTGTTATGTTAAATTAAAAATTAATTTTTAACGATGGAAAAAAAATTGTGTTGCTATAAATAGACTTTTAATTATCAAATTCATATCCCTTCGTTAAGAATTGGTCATTAAAAGTACAATTTCTTGTAGTGGATGGTGGCCTGTAAGTTACTGTCTGCGTCTATTTTAATTCAAGGGTGAATAGGAAATTCACCCCACGTCCTAACTTGACTCTAATAGGTTAATTTAGCTAGTTTTAGGTGTATATAAGGGAGTTAAAATGTGATCAAACCATTCTTAAATCCTTCTACACGATTCAAGCCTTTCCCTCCAAAAATATTTCCCTAGAAACCACCATTGTTGGTGAAGCTCAAGAACTGATTGGAGCTTGGATTTTCATGAATGAATCATCAAGTTTTAGAGATTTTAATGTTGATTAACGTATGGTGATCCTTCATCTCTAGTTATCCTTCCATCTAGAGAGTTAATCTCAATGTTTTCAAAAGAGTTTGCATGATCAAAGTTCTTCTTCTTCAATCAAACCATGGGTTCTTTCTTAAATTGATTTCAAAAGCATAATATGAATGTTTTGATGATTATCCACTGATTTGGACGTGATTTTCAATCCTATTCATGATGAACCCATGCATCTTTGACAAGCTCAATTTTTGCCTATGTATGGCTTTATGATCTTGATCTTATGCATGTCGATTTGTGATTCAATTATGTTAATATGCTTATTTCTATTGTTTATTATGTAAATTGATGGTGAATCATTGATGAATTACCCATGTGAATCAATGTATGAAGATTTGAACATGTTTAGTGTAGTTTTCCATGATTCACTGTAATGTTGGTCTTTTGATGATTTAATGGGGAATTCAATTGTGCAGGGATGGTTGTATCTACTGTCTTAATTGGATTTTATGGATGAATTGTAAATAAGTGATTTCATGATTGATCAATGTTGGTTAGCCTATGATTCTTCTACTCTCCATGGGTGTCTTAAATAACATGTTCACTGTAATCTAAAGGCTATAGCAATGGTAGTAGTATTTCGTGTAGATTATATTGTTCTTATATACTGCCTTATATTGATGATATTAATGGATTGTGGGTATGAATTTTTGATGATCAAAGAAAAGGAATCTTGTCATGAATTGATATAGGTTCTTCTAGACTACAATTTGAATATTGTAATGAATATTATGTGATCTTAATTCTAGGGGAGATGAAGCATGATTTATATTTGATTTATATCTATTTGGCTACTGCCCTAAATGTATATTATTGGTACATGATGATTGATGAACTAAACTAGGGAGGTTAGTTGATGACCTAGGACTCTCTACTTCCTAGTACATGTGAGATGCCTTGTATAATATTATAGTATGATCTTGTAGCGACTTGTACATGGTTTCTTTTATGATTAAAGTACATTTTGGTACTTCCCTATATATGAATTGTTGATTAACAAGGTGTATTGATCAATGATGATCAAAGGGTAAGAAATTGGTAAGAATGCTTATCTCTTTTACTTTCCTTATAGTATTGTAGTTGATGAAGCCTTGTATGGCATTGTGTGGTATGGTCCACTTATGGTGGATGTGCTTACTTTATTGTCATTATATATGTATTGACCATAGCCATGAAGGCAAATTTATAAATATATGAACATGTACTTATGATGATACTATGTGAAGCTTATGCCTACTTTCCTATACTAGTTGTGATTTTGTCACGACCCAAAACGGGTCGTGAATGGCACCCACACTTACCTCCTTAGGTGGGCGAACCAACACATCTAAACCCCAACATATACCAATAGTTCAACTATAAATAATATAAATAATGCGGAAGCTCCAAAAGATACTAAGCAACCAATTTAAATAAGTTTCTAAAGTTTAATACTTATCATCCCAAAATCTGATAGTCATTACATCAAGGACATCTAATCTCCAATACTAAGTCTAAGAATATCGAATACACTAAAATAAAGAACAAAATGGTATGTGTCCGAAAGTATAGGACATCATGTCGTGACCGAGAGAATCCAACACGA
>NC_028647.1:17666275-17670096 GCF_001406875.1 Solanum pennellii
GAACTTACCGCTAAACGAATCCACGCTTAATCTTTAATGTAGCTGCACAGGTAAGCCGTCTTTTTCACTGTTCTTCTTTTTTCCTCTTTTCTTTTTGTCTACAGATTATTTGTTACCCTAATTATTATACTCATATAATTATAATAGTGATAAAAGTGACCCACTATTAATTATAATATTATTTCTTAACCATTAACTAAATAAATTAGTAAAACTACCCCACTAATTTCATAATTATAATTATGAATAGTCCAAAACACCCACTTAAATCTATCAGAAAGTATTTTTTAACATAAAAATTTCTAGTGCCCAAACCGACTACACGGGTTGTTACAATCGATACCAATTTACAAATCGTTCGTCCTCGAACGATCAAAGGAAGGCAAGGCAAGAATGGATAGTTATCTCAATGATTATTCCAAAATATTAATACCCATTGTCTCATCTCAATAGTATCAAAAACTAGAGATCTACACCTCCCCTCATAGAATGTCTCTAATATAATTGCCCATATACTTGGTTTATCAAACTCCACATTCATTGAAGTCAACACTCTTAATAATAACAAAACGTATAACTACATCGATCATCTACCTTACTCTCAAACCATCATTAGTATCAAAGTATGCTTATCAAATACATGTTCAAACTATGGCTATCTCTTTCTATTTAAGCATTTCCTGACAGATACGAGTCCCAAATAAGGCCTATAGCACTAATTTCAAATGTGATAGTACCTTTTCATTGAGACAAAACTATTAAATCACACCCAAAGTCAACTCTACACCACTTTCACATACCATGCTTAAGGTACCATTTTAAACCATTATATATATCATGCCAACACTTAGGAAAATTCTTTGTCACTCAAACTATTCTGTATACTATAAGCTCATAACCTCTATTAACCATCAAATGTCCATGTAACACACCTTAACATTATATGAAGTCCCATCAATAGAGTAATATTAACCCAACTTTATTCTTAATAACCATGTAGAATTATATCACACCTTTTACATCATTCTTAAGTCTTCTATCCTAATTTGAGCAATCTAACCTCATTGTAAAATACTAAAATTTTCATACCTCATTATTTGTCACCTAAACCAAAACTCATTTTTTTTAAGTCGATGATAAATTCCTAGTAAGTCTGTACCGAACTAGTTCACATCTCATAATTATATCTAAACTCATAGGCAAAAATTAAAACAACCATCAACTACACCCCATGGATTTATACGAGAGGTCTTATTCTTTCACTCTTCTCAAATTCTTTTCATGGTACAAATTCTAAATATCTCGCTCCTTCAATATATCAAGCTCTTGTTTATCTAGCTTGCTTACCGATCTCATGTTTTACTAATAATCCATGACATTTTACTTCACACTCTAAATCAAAACTCTGAGGGTAAACCCTTCCTTAGATCCTTTAACAATCAAAAGTAACCACTTTATGGTCCAAAGCATGCATAAATTCTTTCACGTGCTCAATAACGATGCAATCAATCGTTTTCATATCTTACTAATTCATACCTTGACAAAATATACCACCAGAACACAGTGCCCTTAATTATCTACATTTGCTTATACTTTGAAGATTTTTACGAATCACCTTATCTTAGCTTATCATTGATTGCCTCTCCACCAACCATACCATATGCTTCACTAAAAATCCAACCCTACTCATTTCTAAATTCAACAGTACAACAGAACCTATCATCTCACTCAAGTTGAACATCTGTACACTCCTCTCTTAAGTTCTATTCAATAGCTTTTAACCAAGCTGATTAACCTGTTATGCTATTACCTTAACCAAAACAAAATAGATGAAATCACGCAATTTTGAACCCAATTCTCGATCCCTTCGAAGATACATTTTTAGTTCTTACAATCAGAGAAAATAATTCTGCTCTCACTTATTTTTCTTAAGGCTACACATCCCACAAGTTTTATCTTATTTTAGTTATGATTCCAGCTCCTTTAAATTATATTCGAGTGTGCCCTAAATCTCCTAAAATTTATCATACAACCACATTACTCACTAAATAGTAGAAATATCAACCTTAGATACTCGCAAGTTTTTATCACCATACAAAATTTATTTGACCAATAATTTGTATTCTATAATTTGCATCTCCGTCACCATCCATCACTTACTCCTATCACCATCATGTATTTGTAAGCCCTTTTCATCACCACAAAGTCAAATTTTTTTTTCCTCGACATGACACCTTAAACTCAGATATAGTAATCAAAATGAAGGGACTAACAAATTTTATATTCACTTTCTTACTAAAATCTTCATTTTACTTCACCCAAAGTATACCCACTAGGATTTTCTTTCCCTATAAGTCTGTCATGCTAGTATCAATCTACCTTTTGAAGCTTAAGATAAAACCACCAGTCCTCACTCAAAACCCTCAAGATACATTGCACAGTTTAAGTTGTGTTAATATTTGTACCAAAGATCCACCACTAAAGATTTTCTTTAAAATAATGCTCAACCACTAAAATTTTCCTTCAAAATAATGCTCAATCTAAGTTCGTGTAGTAATAAACTAGTTGGTTTCTCAAATGTGAATGCAACACTAAATCTTATTATCTGACCATGTCGTACAACTTGTAACTCCTTTAGTAATTAGTATTCATACTTGACAATCGACGTACCTGTTTCCACATAACCCTAGTCCTGCCACACCGTGAAAGTCCATTAGATACCTTACTAGAACACATCATACCTGTCCATAATAGCGTACCCAAATAGCCCACATATTTCTACCCATTGAATAATTGCAAAACATTATCGAATATGTTCTCTCTCTAGACCAAACAATTTGTTTTACTTCTTAGATCAATTCAATAACAAAATAACACACTTCCTAACTCTAACCAAGTAAGCATCGATGACTTTCTCAAATATTCCCTCACTCTATGAAGTCATAGTAGTGTCTTTATTAACCGACACTCGACATGAGACTACCACCACATTTTGTGATCGAGAAAATATATCTATTTCTAAGGACATATTTTTTTTTCTTTCTGTTGTTGCTATTTCAACTTCAAATACTCTAGTAGTACCCATATTTGAAATAGAGTGAAGAAGTTCAGATACCAATTTGTATCACCTAGATACCAATTGGATTCAAGTAGTAGCACGAAAGAAAGAAAGAAATGAGCTTTCCTAAAGTCCTATAGCTTCTCGAAGAAAAGTAAAGGCGTCCCCTTACCGTTCCGCAAGACTCTACTAGACTTGTCCTTGTGTGATGAGATCAACGAACCTAACGCTCTGATACCAAGTTTGTCACGACCCAAAATGGGTCGTGAATGGAACCCACACTTACCTCCTTAGGTGGGCGAACCAACACATCTAAACCCCAACATATACCAATAGTTCAACTATAAATAATATAAATAATGCGGAAGCTCCAAAAGATACTAAGCAACCAATTTAAATAAGTTTCTAAAGTTTAATACATATCATCCCAAAATCTGATAGTCATCACATCAAGGACATCTAATCTCCAATACTAAGTCTAAGAATATCGAATACACTAAAATAAAGAATAAAATGGTATGTGTCCGAAAGTATAGGACATCATGTCGTGACCGAGAGAATCCAACATAAGCTTTAATGGATAGCTCACCCTGTAACTTGATATGCGGGAGGCTGGCTAGAGCTGAGGGAAATTAGAAGTCATAGGTACACTCGCTACATTTCGAAAAAGGAAAACAAAGAAGAAAACAAGTAGGACTCAGTACGAGGCAACATTTACTGAGTAAGTATCATCGGTCAACCCAAAATAGTAACTAATATACAA
>NC_028647.1:17671102-17698032 GCF_001406875.1 Solanum pennellii
CTTTAAAATAATAATTTCCTACACTACATATTCTAATCATTAACTTCTAATTCTTGGCCAAATTTCATGCCATAATTATTCCTATCATTAATTAACAATAGCTAGGAGAATTGGGTTCATGCTCTTTCAATTCAATATCATTCCAATTTGTTTACACATTAATGATTAATGGCTGCCTAACTTTTTCAATCAACAATTTGTACTTAAACCTGTCTCGTAGCAATTTAGCATACACCTGAACATTTATAGTTTTACAAGAACTAATATATTCTTTCCACCAATCTGCATGTTACGAATTCATAAAGAACTTACCGCTAAACGAATCCACGCTTAATCTTTAGTGTAGCTGCACAGGTAAGCCGTCTTTCTCACTGTTCTTCTTTTTTCCTCTTTTCTTTTCGTCTACAGATTATTTGTTACCCTAATTATTATACTCAAATAATTATAATAGTGATAAAAGTGACCCACTATTAATTATAATATTATTTCTTAACCATTAACTAAATAAATTAGTAAAACTACCCCACTAATTTCATAATTATAATTATGAATAGTCCAAAACACCCACTTAAATCTATCAGAAAGTATTTTCTAACATAAAATTTTCTAGTGCCCAAACCGACTACACGGGTTGTTACAGATTTAGGTTGTACGGCTATTGTGTAAGCATGTGTATATTCATGTTAGGGTAAAGTATAGGTGCTGTCATTGATGAGTAAAAATGGTTAATAATCTCTTACATATGTACCCCTATGTGAATGCATGAATAACACAAGTTAGGAGTCTTAAGTGTAATATGAAGTTGGCTTGTCTTCTATGCTATTATGTGTGTTGTGTGGTTTATGATTGAAGGTATACTGTGGTCCTTAGAGGGTGGCTGCCTCAATATGTTGTTGATAGCCATTATGTGTTCATGTTGACCAATCTACAAACACACTTACTTTATATGCATGTTACAAGTAGTATAGGTTATGGTATTTAAATGAAAGGTAGTTCTTATATTCACTAGTGTCTACTACTATGCATGTTAAGATGATGTTTATGAAGGCATGATATGTGTTTCCTTATCTAGGATGACTTGATAGGGGTACTAGTATGGGCAAGGGTATGGGACTTTGTCTATGCATTGCACATGTGTACCTTGATAGGATAGTTCTAGTTTTCGTTTCTATATGTATGTATGAACATGTGTGTCTTAATGTGTTATGTTAAAGGTTTTCTCACATATATGTATACACACACACATGTATGAAAACCTAGTCAAGAGAGGGGCCTTGAATAGTGTGTTCATGTGTACCCTAAACTAGATGATGCTTTACATATTCTATGTTCATGTGAAGCGATTCTTTACATGATTTAGGTTGATGAACTTTCATCTATGACCTATGAGTTAAGAATATGAGGGGACGACTCTCCTACACCTATGTCTTATAAAGTAAAAATATAATAAAGGTTTTCAATGAAGGGAACTTAGCTTAGCACCAAGTGAACTTGAATATGAATGTATGTCCCTTCCTATGGTAGGAAGGTAGGTCACCATAAATCTCATGAGGTGGATAACCACAATGCCTTAATGGGCATAAATAGGGTTCCCATAAGTGAATAACTACAATGCCTAATCTTGGCATAAAGAGGGTTTTCACATGTACCTCCAAGTTCCATAACGATGTTGCCACCATAGGATACTAGCTAGTGGATCCACCTAGAAAGTTATGTCACATTTGGTCCTACTTTGGCCGGTAGACCACCTCCTTTCGGTGTGGGGTTCTATGACACCGGATTCCATGTTTAGCATCACATGGTCTATGTTAGTTAAGGATATAGTTTCCCTAAAGTAAAATGGACAAAGAAAGTAAATGACTAGGACCCTAAATAGAATTACTTAAGGGAGGTTACTTTGGATAAGTGGAAATAATGAACCCACCTAGACATTGCACAAGTAGCTCCTTAGGAAGTTCTAGGAAGGTGTTCCAATGCATGTCACTATGTATGTGTTCCTTATGCATGACATTGTAGTATTTGTCTACTTGTTATCAAGATGTACATGATATGAGTCTATATGCATTATGTTGATATTGTTGACTATATGATGAAGGTCTTGACTTAACTATGTCTATGTTGTACTATACTTATATGATGGTATGTGTTGCCTTGTATAGATTGTATGTATGTTTTCTTGTGGCTTAAGGTGATGCATTGCACCAAGTATACTAGAGGGTTACTTGGGAAGTTAATGAATAAAAAGGAAAATAGTTCACTGTTAAAGGAATTGAATTCACTGTAAAGTGACTCAAATATGTAATAAATTCGATAACAGATATTATGAAATGTTTGGCCTTTGAATATGCTTATATGAAGTATATGAATGATATAAATGCTATTATTTAAAGGTTTTATAAAGATTTACTCAAAAAGGCATGGAGTATGATTTCAAGAAAATATCCCTTTTAAATGCATGTTTTTGCATGTTTGCCATACTTAGTGCATTCTCGTACTAATCCCATTCTTCTCTACTTTTTTACACAAAGTGTAGGTTATGGATTCTTAAAGGATGTCTATATGATTAAGTAGCTTGATATGTGATTCCCAAGCTCAAGGAAAGGAATCCTTAAGTCCAAGGAAGGAAAGGAATCCTTAAGTCCAAGGATTTCCTTTGTTAAGGTTTATTGTAAAGACTTAAATATTGTACTTACGTGTATGTTTAAGGGTCATGTCCCTAATGTATTCTAATGTTGTTGAGTCTAAGATGGAAAAAAGACTTCGAGTCTATATATGTATTATGGCTTATATTTTATATGTATATGAAGTAAAGTTTCTAGCATATGAGGTGCTATGAAAAGTTTTAAATTTTCCGCTAAATTTACTATGTCGATGCGATGAATAATATCTACGGGCTTGTATTAGACCTTCGAGAGGTCAAGTACGCCATTTTACTTCTAGCGGGGTGCTCCCCGGTTGTGACAATCCATTTGGGGATGAAAAGCGTGATTATCTTCACCTTGGTACCCAACCCTTTTTGGAATGACATCCAAAACCTAGATGTGAATTGTGCACTCCTATCCGATATGATGGATAACGGCATATCATGGCGACACTCAATTTTATCTATGAAGATCCTTGCATAATCTTCTGCCGAATAAGTAGACTTGACGGGAATAAAGTGAGTGGACTTGGTCAACCTATCCACAGTCACCCATATAGAGTCATATTGCTTTTTAGTCCAAGGAAGACCTACTACAAAATCCATATTGATGTCCTCCCACTTCCAAGTAGGAACTTGGATTTCTTGTAGTAAGCCACCTGGATTTTGATGTTCAGCTTTTCACTTGTTAGAAATTTGGACACTTAGCGACAAATTCCGCTATGTCCTTCTTCAAACCTTCCCACCAAAATATTTCCCTAGGTCATGGTACATCTTTGTTGAACCTGGATGAATAGAGTAACGGGACCCATGAGCTTCCTCAAGAATCTGGCTCCTCAAACCATCTATATTGGGAAAACATAACCTCCCTTGGTACCTCAAGACACCATCCCCCCCCCCAAGGAGAATGACTCATTGAGTTTACAAAGAACCAATTCCTTTAACTCCATCAATGCTTGATCAAGGTGTTGTTTGGACTTCAGCTCAACCACCAAAGATGAATCAGAGTTATGAGCCTCAAACTAACACCTAAACTGGGAAATCCGACAATTTGATAGGGTAATGAGGTGTCAATAGAGTGTGAGAAATGTTGATTGTTCAAATGTTGGTACCCAACTAGAACTAGCCTGGTTGGTCCTGGAAAAAGGAGTTTGTGTTAGACAATTAGGAAATGATCATATGCCCTTGTTCAAATTAGCAAACATCTAGACTAAAATAAAGCAAACCAAATGAAAGTGTTATCCCATTTTGATCCAAATATGTTGAGCTTATAATAGAACTTTCTTTTCTTCACGAACTCACCTTCGGTGGGTTTAATGTGTTCGCCCTGGTCCCTCCTTGTACATGTGCACCTCGACTTAGGCCAAAAGCCCTAAGTTAAGGGTGGCTACTACAGAAACTGACCTTGTCTTGGCCCTGACCCAACCTTGGGTAATGTGTACCTCGATTCATGGCAAAGCCATAATTTGAGGATGACTATTATGAGTGATGACCCAAAAAGTGGGTATGAAAAGAGTAACGTCGAAAATAAAAGAAAAAGTGATCAATAGAGGTGACTCAGTCAAAATTATCAATTGAATGAAAAGAGAGAGAAAATAAAGAAAATAAGTTGAACAAAAAAAAGCAAGAGTCACTTCCACAAAGAATAAAGGGGGGAAACAAAGAAAAGATGAAAATAAAAGAAAAGTAGGGCATAATAGATAATGAAAGAGGTAGGACGCTTAAACGTAATTTCAAGGAGGGAAAAAAGTCACTAAAATTATCCATATATACCATACGTGACCTTGAGCCTACGTTACAAGCCAAGAAAGTCTTATCGTAATCCTAGAGTCTAATGTGGTGAACTTAAGTAGTGAAAATAAGGGCAAGCCTATGGCGACAAGTACTAGCTATGTTTGAACTTGTTTTTGAGTGTTAGTTTTGAATACAGATCCTTGTACCCAAAGTAATAATCACTGTGCGAAAAAGGAGGATTTCTTTTGAAGTGAGGGCACTAGTTGCAATATCGGAAAGTTGGTGCCTTGGTGAGAGGCATAAGAGTAGAGGTGCCTGTCCATGGTGAGTTTATGTCATGTTCTGATCCACATGAGTTAGGTTATTGAACCGAAGAGTATAAGCATGCACGAAAGCAAAGAAAAAGTTGGGATTGATAGCCATGTGATTGCAGAAGCTTAAAAGAATATACCTTTGTACAAAGTGTTCTGTTGAGTCCTAGTGTGTCGCTTGAGGACGAATTTTAGTTGAAGATGTTGATCTATCGTGGTTTCGCGGTACTTTCAATGTTTTTTCCTTAAGATTTGTGTGTGTGTAGAGCCTTTTTGTAGTAGTTTTAACATGTCTTTATCTTTTTTTTGTAGAAAGATGTCCAAACCCAAAATGCCGAAGGCAACTGAGATTTAGTTCAGAGGTGACCCACGAAGGCCATCCATGGTCCATCGTCCCATCGATGGACCTAGATGGTAACCTCGACTGATAGTTCAAGCATCTTGAGAAACTCGGGGAAATCTGACCAAGTGTGGTGCTGCAGAAGGATCGACGGACCGTCCTGTTGAATCATCAAAAATTCAGAGATAGTCCCAGTATCCTAAGTTGAAGAAAGTCTAAGTATGGAACAACTAAAGACATCGACGAACCGTGTTGTTGCTTCGTCAATTGATTCAGAGAGGATGCCAGCTGAAGGATGAAAAAAGTGCTAAGTCTGGACTGGCGGAGGCAATCGACGGTTCTTCATTTCATCAACGGACCGTCTGTGGAGGTCGTCGATTACAGCTGCGTTTTTTGGACAACTTTCCTTATTCAAGATTCTTTTAATTTAGGACTATGTTTTCTATAAATAGGGTGTAAAACCTTGTTTTTGGGGTTGGATTCTATTACTATTGTTCTTAGTTTGTTTTTGGAGATTGGGTTTTGCAACTTTAGAATTAATTCAATTTATGGATTTGGTTTTCAAACGATTTCTTGTTATTTCAAGTTGAATTTCTGGATTTTCTTTGAATTGTCAAAGTAAGTTCATGTTATATTTTTTAACAACTATGAATTGTGTTCTTATATGCATGGGTAACTAAATCCACAACTAGGATTGTGGGAACCATGGGTGACTAACAAAGTAGACCTAGCTTGATAACAATTCTCAAATAGGTTATTGCATGCATTGATAATTATTTTGCTTAGAAGTCTTATTAACGAGTGCACGCGTTAGAACTCGTCTTGTTGCTACCTGCCGGACCAAGGAGGTAGTTAATAAAAAAATAATTATCAACATAGATTTAGTGGGATACTATCTAATATGGTAGTATCGATTGGTGCAAAGTAATAACTAAGCCATACATCGAATGTGATGTTTAATATGACCGTCCACTAATAGTTTAGGCATCTGGAGAAACTCAGAGAAATCTGACCAAGTGTGGGGCTATGGAAGGATCGACGTTCCGTCAATTGATCGATGGACCGTCCTGTTGAATCGTCGATAAGTTATAGTCCTACTACCTCAAGTTGAAGAAGTCTAAGTATGGAACGACGGAAGGCATCGACAAACCGTAGACGCATCGACGGACCGTGTTGTTGGTCCGTGAATTGATTCAGAGAGGATGTTAGCTGAAGGATAAAAAAGGTGCTAAGCCTGGTCTGACGGAGGCAGTCGACAGTCCATCGTTTTAATGACGGACCGTCTGTGGGGGTCATCGATTACAACCGCGTTTTTTGGCAACTTTCCTAATTTTAATTCCTTTTAATTTAGGACTATGTTTTCTATAAATAAGGTGCAAAAATTCATTTTTGGGGTTGAATTCTATTACTATTGTTCTTAGTTAGTTTTTTGAGATTGGGTTTTGCAAATTTAGCATTAATTCAATTTCCAGATTGGTTTTGAAGTGATTTCTTATTATTTGAAGTTGAACTTCTGGATTTTCTTTGAATTGTCAAAGTAAGTTCATGTTTTATTATTTAACAACTATGAATTGTGTTCTTATATGCATGGGTAACTAAATCCATAACTAGGGTTGTGGGAACCATGGGTGATTAACAAAGTATATCTAGCTTAATAACAATTCTCAAATAGGTTATTGCATTTATTGATAATTCTTTCGCTTAGAAGTCTTTTTAACGAGTGCACGCATTAGAACTCGCCTTTTTACTACATGCCGAACCAAGGAGGTAGTTAATAAGAAAACATTATCAACATAAATTTAGTGGGATACTATCTAATAGGCTAGTATTTATTGGTACGAAGTAATAACTAAGTCATACATCGAATATGATGCTTAATATGAAGTAAAGGTAAGGGTTAGTAGCTTATGCACACGTAGCCGAACCAAGGTACGGGGTGAATTCTCTAAATGCCGGACCAAGGATTTAGAGATACCTAACTTATCACTTTGCATGCAAAACAGTAGGGAAGAAAAGTTATAGTTACAAATACGGCGTTATGAACTTATGGGGAACACTTATACCCTAGTTTCTCTCACAACTTGATAAAAACCAAAGCTTTGCTCCTGTTACTTGTTTTACTTAGAGATATTAAAAGAATTTCGTTTCACAAAACCCCCATTTAATTTACATGTTTTCATAAAGAACTTGACTAAATAGAAGTAATTGTACATTAATGTTAAGTCTAAACTATTTTCCTCGTGGAATCGAACCCAACCTGCTAGTTGGACGTTTTACTTGATACGACCATTTATACTTCTTTAGGGAGGTGTAATTTGAGCATATCAGCTTGACATGGACTTGAAAGGGATTCTATGCGAGAAGGCTCGTGGTTTCCCGGTAGTAAAACTATCTGTTACGCCCACGCATATGCTGACTCTCTATTATGGTTATTTGAAGAGAAGTGGAGCATTTGTGAGAGTTGCAAAGACACAACATCACACTAAAAAAAGGGAGAGGGTCCCAATTGGGGGAAGTATGAGTTTAATGTCAGTTTATCAAAGCAATAAACATTTAATATATAGGTGAAAACAGTAACACATAAACAATTATATAAAACAGTAAAATAAATAAATAGATAAATAAGCAAGCGAACACATAAAAAAATTAATCAAATAAGGAAAGAGAATAACAATCAACATGAAAATAAACACTATAAGGAAAACAAATAAACAATGAAAGACAGATAACAATTTAGCATGAAAATGACCAACAAGCAATAAAATAAATCTCACATAAAGCATGAAACACGTAATGGTAAGAACCTAATACCCCAGCAGAGTCATCATTCTATCGCGCCCCATTTTTCATCTAAACAGGTTTTGTGCATGACCTAACAACTCTTTTGGAATTTTGGTTATTGAAGAGTCCCCACCTAACGAATTAAGGCGCGTTAGAGTATCTATCTAACATATCTAAGTCTAACTAAGGTCAACGAGCCAGAGATCAGGGTAAGGGTTCAAATTACCTCGAGGGAAAGGTGTTAGGCATCCCTTGAAGTCCACAAATGTGGGTCCAAGCCGTATCTCATGCAATTTATGTAGGGGGTACGAATAACAAATGAGGTCACTTCATTTATTATTTATTTAATTTAAAACAGATGACGAGGTGATAATATTAAATAGTAAGAGTACCTTTGTTATTCTAATTAATTAGTTAAGCATGAAAAACTAGGTGATAACATAAATAACAAAATAATAAGAAATTAATAAAGAAAAGCGAGATGACAGAAATCGCACGAAGAGATATAAAAGATAATTTTTATTTTATTCATTAAGCTACCCCCAAAAAAGCATAAATTGTGTAAGAATAAAGCTTTGAAAATTGAGCAATTTATGAATAGGTTCTTATTTTTTTAAAAAAAATGTTTGTTTCTTTATAGGGGTAATGCCACGATATTGTAATCATGCTCCTCCACCATAGAAACAGTTTTTATATGAGGTCGGCCTTGTAAAATAATGATTGATATTTTTGAAGACGGTTGAAAATCTTTGATTTACATATAATCAGATAAATATTTACATATAAATATACATAATCCTTTTTTTTGAAAAATCTTGGGTAGGTGGTACTCCCTGGGACGCTAGTTTCTTTGACTTTCCCGCTAACTATAGATTAGGACATATGCTTATTGTATAATTTTAAAAGCATGTCATGTCCAACCCAAGCTTGAAAAAACCAATTAAACAATGAATTTAACAAAACCAAACGATCATGTATAGAGTTTAAAAAGTCAACAGAACATAATAAAGACAATAACATAGTATAGGAGATTGTTGATGAAAAGTAACAATCATATACAAAATGTAAATCAAGTTAAAATCGTCATCTCTAGTATTTTCTTCTCTTGGTGACTCTTCTAACTTGGTGACTCTTCTAAATCTTGAACCTTATATTCAAACCTGCTAATCAAAAATACTAAAGATAAGAGATCATAACTATATATATGGAAACACAGAATTATTCACGGCCAACACACGAGTTTCAACATATAAGACCACTCATTGAGAAAAAGGATAAGAATACTACCCGGATGTTTCCTACATCACCATAAACCAAATAAATATGGATGCAAAATTAATATAAATGCTAAATAAGAACACTAACCAATTAAGTAGAAAAGATTATCAAAAATGGATGGTCCAAAACTTTACTAGAGTTCTTACTTCTTTTCAAGAGTAGAGAGCAATATTTTTTTTCGTTATTATTCAAAAGTGAATCAAAGTGAGAGATGAGAGTTAAGAATAATGTAGAACTTCTCTTTAATGAAAAAGAAAGGGGTCCTATTTATATAAGCAAAGAGGGGAATGATTTACAAGGAAAGAGTATATTTTAAGGAATCAATTTAATAATATTTTTCTTATTTTAAAGGAGAGTCAAATCAGACAAATAATAATTTTTTTTTATCAAATTTAAGCAAGTAAGAAAAAATTAGGAAGAGTAATATTATTTTTCTTAAATAATGAAGAGTCAAATCAGATTTTATTATTAATTTATTTTACTAAATATATGAGCAACTAAATATGACAAGAAAATAATTAAGGTTGCATAAACAAACAAGGAAGAATGAAGCAAGACAAATACTAATGGGAGGAGGGATCAATTAATATTATTCTTTTCATATTTTAACAGAGAGCCAAAACGGATACATTTTAAATTATTTTTTTACCAAATAGGAAGGCAGGCAAGAGTAAGACAAATAGATCAATTAAGGAGTCACCAAATTACTAAGATTTCTAGCCCATATCGAATGAACATTCACAAATAATACTGACTTACCGTCGTTAGATGAATGAGCAAATTGACAAGAAAATAATTGATTCAGCTAAATAAGTGAATGACCCATTCAGCAAACAAAACAAAAGATTAGACTATTATTATCTAGATTAACACAAGAACAAGTATTAAGACATCATTTTATTCAATTGATTATGAATTAACTTATATGAAGAGAGTTGAAAATTGTCCGACTAAAATACAATATCACATAGTATTCAAAACCTAAAAGATATGTCAATTACGATGATTATTTCAGAAGACCCAAGCTTTTACCATAGATATGGGCATCATAATTGACTAAAGGAAAGGACTGAGTAATGATTTAGCATATCTGAATTAATAAAATTAGCAAGCATTCATGGAAAATTAGAAGCTATTAAGGAAGTTAAAAAAGAATTTAAACACGGATTCAAGAAGTGAAACATGGATTTTGAGAACAAATCAACCCATACACACATTGGTTTGAGACTAATAAAAAAAATTGTACCTGGGACAGATCTTTCCTTATCCAAATTATTCGCTTTCGATGTATGCGTCATTTGTTTGACGAAGTTGCTGGCTAGTTGGAGTTTGCCTGACCGAAGCTGCTACAGGTTAAGTCGTTGCTGCTTCGTCAGAAAAAGGGTGGGGATGAGTGGGCTGCTTTGGTCCGGCTGTTTGTTGTTGGTTCCCTGCTGAGTTGTTGTTGTTGTCCCGCGGTTGCTGCTGCTGCTCGGGGAAAAAGAGAAGATGAGGAGATGGGCGAGGGAGAAGAGAGGGGAAGAGGGAGGCGGAGAGAGGGAGAGAAGGTTGTCATCGGTCAGAGAAAGAGAATAGGGAGAAGAGAGGGGCAGCTGGAGAGAGGAGACGCCTGCTAGAGAGACGAGGGGCGGCGGCTGGAGATGGAGAGAGAAGAATGAAATGTTTTAGGTTTTGGTCTTTTAGGTTAAAAGGAAATTAGAAGGATCATATCTTGACCATCGATTTAATTTCGAGTGGACGCACACGATTTTAATCTTTAGATAATCTGATTTGGGTTGGACGGGCGAGATTAAAATAGATGGGTCTTAAATAAGATGGATTGGGTGTGAGATGGCCAAAATTAAAATAAGTTGTCTAGAATTGAAGTGAAAGGGTGCCTATAATTGAAATAAGATTTGAATTGGAGTGGTTAGAACAAAAAGAAATTAGAATAGAATGGACTAAGATTTAAATAATTTTGAGGTAGATCAAGGAATTCAATATCCAATTAAAATATTACAAACATTATAATTTTTTTATATAATTAAAATCACTTAAATTTTAAAACATTTGACTAAAACAATTATTTCGGAATTTATTAAACATTTTTTTAAAAAATATTTTAATAATATTTTCAATAATTTTATAAATTAAACATACTAAAATGTAAAAATTTTATGCAAAATCGAATAAAATACAGAACCTAAAATAAAATTTTAAATATGTATTTAATCGAATAGAATTCCTAAAGGGTTAAAGGTCAGTCAAAATTGAGTGTCAAAATGGGAGAATAGTAGGATGAATGTTATGTAATTGATCTTGTAATGATTTATTTACTTTAATCCTGTCATTATTTATGCCTAAATCATAGTATTCTAGGTGTGTTTGGTGATTTATGATTCATGACCTTGAAAGACAAATTATGAAGGTTGATGTATAATCATGATGCTTATGTATATGCTTTGTGATTCCAATTAAAGTAATGTGATCATGACTACAATGCAATTGTGATGCTGTTGAAAGGTTATTCTCAATTATACACATGTGAATGATGGTGATATGTTGTGAAAAATTTCTTCAATGTAATGTTATACTTTGATTTGTAGGCTTAGGACATTCTCTTCTTGTGTAACTAATGTATCTTGACTTAATAAACATTGAATCGGTAGACCTAAGGGTGGTAGCCCTTTCAAGTAATGAATAATGAACATTGAATAGGTAGACCTAATGGTGGTATCCCTTTCATAAATGATTAACAAAGTATTCTAATGATCTACTTTGGATCAGTAGGCTAATGGCACCCTTCTATGAATGATAACGATGAACCTTGAATCAGTAAGCCTATGATACCCTTTCATGAGGATTCAATGAGCTTTCCTAATAATGTACCTTGAATCAGTAGACTTGTGACACCCTTTCATGTGTTAAATAATGTACCTTTAATCGGTAGACTTATGACACCCTTTCATGTGTTAAATATTATACCTTTAATCGATAGGCTAATGACACCCTTTGTGTGAATCAATGTACTTTGGGTCAGTAGGCCAATGACACCTTCTCACGTGTAACAATGTTAATGAGAATGAACTACTCTATGGGAAATTAAAGCTTAGCACCGAATGAATATTGTAAGGTGGAAGTTGTCCCATGTTAGGTCAGATTTCAATGAACACCATCCTTATCTCATAACATAGTGTCTGCATAGGTTATTAGCTAGTGGATCCACCTAAGATAAATGTTACCGATCTTAGCATAGGCAAGTAGACCAACCATTTACGGTGTGAGACATATACCTGGTTTCATGATCTACTCACATGGTCTATGTTGGTTAATGCTTATTCCCATCATGTGAGTTATGTGTTATGGTTACTTAAGAGGTTTCATGAAGTGTGAATGGTAGTATGAGATGTCATCCATGCATTGCACGATTAGGCTTTGAGAATGTCATGGTGTGTTCCTCAAAAGCTAATGTGTAATGAAATGAATGTTCTCATAGTGATGCTAATGAGAATGTTGACTGATATACCGTGGTTTCACGGTATTTTTTAATGCTTTTTCCTTAAGTTTAGTGTGTGTCCAAAAGCCTTTTTGTATTGATTTTTATGTAAGTTTCTCTTTATTTGCAGGAAATCTGTCTAAAGATGAACGCGGAAGTTTTTGAGCAAGAAATGCAGAAAAGTTACCACCTACGGGGCCTATGACGGTCCGTCGAGCTTGTGACGGCCCGTAGGTGAAATCGTAGTGAAGCTGCTGAAGGAAGATGGGGAAGTCTGACCTAAGTGTGGGATTACGAAGTTCATGAGAACCGTCATAGCCACGACGGTTCGTCCTGTTGGTTCGTCGTGATGATCAGAGAAGTAGTCCAGTACCCAAATTCCAAGAAGTTTAAGTGTTATGGAACGGAGACCCTTGACGGACCGTCGTGCTTGAAACGGTCCGTCATACCTGTTCGTCGAGGGTAATGAAGAAAGCAGCAGAAGGATTTGTAAAGTATAAGATGACAGAGGCCATGACGACCCGTCGTGACCACGACGGCCCGTCACGAGGTCCGTCGACCCAACCGCGTTTTGACAGATTTTCAGCAATTAGAGTCCTTTTATTAGGTTTTTGTTTTTTATAAAAAGTTTGAAAAACCTCGTTTTTGGGGTTAGACTTTTTGGTTAGATTCTCTTAAGTTAGATTCTCTTATGTTAGACTCTTTGTTAGTAGACTCTTTGATTGTTAGACTTTTGGAGAATTTTTAGTCTTCGATTAATTTCAGTAATTGATCCACTTTCTCTGGAATTGATTGTTGGTGCGTTTATTGATTAATCAATTGAACTTCTGGATATTATTCTTTCTCATTGAAGCAAGTGCATGAATTCTTATATTACATATATGAATATTGTGATTATAACTATGGGTAACTAAACTCCATAACTAGGGTTGTGGGAACCATGGGTGAATAATGAGGTAAAATCTAACTAAAATAACGATTCTACAATAGTGTTTTGCATGTATTGGTAATTCTTTCGCTTGGAAGGCCAACGTTAGAACTCGCCATAATGCTACTTGCCGGACCAAGGAGTTAGATAATAGGAAAGAATTATCAACATAGATTTAGTGTATACTATCTAATAGGCTAGTATTGATTGGTACGAGGTAATAACTTAGTCAAATATTGAATACAATGCTTAATGTGAGGTAAAGGTAAGGGTTAGTATAGTAACACACGTAGCCGGATCAAGGTGCGGAGTAAAATTTTCTAGATGCCGGACCAAGGATTTAGAAATACATAACTTATCACTTTGCATGCAAGATACTAGGAAAGAATTGTTATAGTTAGAATTATCAAGTTAGGAACCTGTGGGGAACACTTAAACCCTAGTTACTTTTATTAATTGATTGAACTCCAAGGTTTGATTCTGTTAGTTGGTTACTTTAATTTAGTTAGTTATCTTTATTAATTTAGAAATAAAAATCCCCCTCTTATTGTCTTTTGTTTTCTACGGAAATAATTGACTAAATAATTGTAATAATAGATTGAAGTTAAGTTTGAACTATTTTCCTCGTGGGAACGATCCCAACCTCATTAGTTGGGTTCTTTACTTATACGATCGCTTTACTTCTTATTTGAGAAGTAAGTTTGAGCGTATCATTGACTTAAAGACTTAATATAATGATGAATGCTTAACTTGCAAATGTTATTATGAGTTGCTTTCCTTGTCATGCGTTATTAAATGTGAATGCTCTTTGTCTATGATTATTGAGTAAAGATGAGAAAGAAGAATGATAAGTATGTTATGGTGGCCTCAAATTGGTACTTAGTATGAATGATATTATGAAATGTCATTCATACATTGCACAAGTATAACTTAATGGTACTTTCATGATGGTTTTATTATGTTTTAATTAATGACCTACATGATGAATATGCTTATGTCTTGTGTGTTTATACTAAAGATGTATGATGATTCTCAAACTTGACATATAGCATGATTTTCAATCAAAATGTTTTTTTAGCATGATTTTGCATGACGATCATACTAAGTACATATTTGTGCTAATCTATATTTCTTCTACATTTTACAGTGTGTAGGTTCTGGATCTTAAGGTGACTTTTAGTGTTCAAAGCTTGGATTGATTCTCTCCAAAGCTAGTGGTGAGTTCTCATGGTTTGAGGACGAGAGTTGTTCTTTCCTAGTTTTTTTTATGTCATTTTACATTTTTTGGACTATGTTGAAGGGTTGTGACCCTATCTTTGATTCACGTTGTATTAGATGACCATGTGAGACAAGTTAGACTTCCGTTGTTAGTTTTTAAATAAAGACTTCGATTGTATGGATAAATATTTTAGATTCCGTACCATTTTCTTATGTCCTATGTTATGAATGCTATGAGGCTTGTATGAGGCTCTCAGAGTCTTGTACGTCCTGTTACGTCAGGGGTATAGGCTCGGGTCATAACACCACTATGAATTTTACTTTATTTGATCCCTTACTCCAATTTGCATCACTATATCCTTTCTATACTGTTGAATATTTGTTATAATGCAAGACATAGTTTTGAGTATGTTTTAAATACTCGAAAGCTCTTTTCATTATCATCAATGACTTTGATTGAGATTACTCGTGAACCGACTCAGTTTATTAATAGCACATGTTATATCTGATGGCGTACACTTTTTGATATACATCATATGTCTCGATACTCTAGCATAATTCAATTGTGAGTCACTTTCACCTTAATTATTTTAAAGTGTAAAACTCACATTTATTGAAGTTTTGACAATATTAAAATTCAAATATTTGAACTAGTCAAGTACATCTTCAATGTAATGAGACCATGAAAATGCTAAACATTGTGAAGTTGTAAGGATTCTTAAACCTAAGATCGAATCAACAACTTCAAAATCTTTCATATCAAAGTTACATTCTAGCATATATTTAATACTTCCTCTGTCTCAATTTGTGTGACTTATTTTTCCTTTTTAGTCAGTCCCAAAAAAGAATGAACATTTCTATATTAAGTGATAATTTAAATATAAATTACCCTTAATGAAATGGTTTACAACAATACAAATTTTTATCATTCATTTTGGACCACCAATTTTAGAAGTCTTCATTTTTTTCTTAAACTCTGTACCGAGTCAAACTACCTCACACAAAATGGAACGAAGGGAGTAACATTTATGTCATTAGTGTCTATACAGATGATCAACATATCACTAATATACAAACAAACAATGACCTTATGATTTGGAGTTTTGACAATATTAAAATCCAACTATTTGAACTAGCTAGTCAAGTGTCTCTTTAATGTAATGAGACTGTGACAATGTTAAACATTATGAAGATCAGGGTGATGGCTTTGATGGTGGTCTAAGTGAGGTGTTGTGGAAAACAAGGTTGATTTAGATAAAAAAAAATGAGTTATATAATTAAATGAGATGAATCAGATTAAAATTGGATAATTTTAATTGATTTGAAGCTTTCTATCTAATTGAGGGGCAAAAATAATGAAATTAGTAAAAGTAGGGTAAATATAACTTTATTTTAACAGAAAATGTATAGTCAATCAATAAAATAAAGTCGAGAGATATTTTGAATCTTTCCCTATTTATAATCTACTTGTATGTTAATATATTTTGGATTGACATGACGATTTTATTTTTTATTTTTTTGGGGGGTTTCCTATTGACATGACAATTGTTCCTTCACTTGTTGGTAATTACTTGTGGATAAAGGCTTAGAGTTATGTTAGGACTTCCACTCTTTGCTTAAACACTTTATATATGAAAATATAAAATTAATTAGGTTTTTTCTTTGTATACGGGACAGCAGCTGCTTTGTTTCTCTCGATCGATCGTTCAAGCTACTCTCAAGGTAAGCAATTATAATAAAAAAAAATTGTTTCAGATCCGTGTGGAAGATTTTTTTTTCTTTCACTGGGATAATGTTGTGTTTAAAATTGTTTAATGGAAAGGGAAAAAACAGGATTTTGCAATGTGGTAATTGATAATTATTAGGTAGAAGTATACGATCATAATTGAACCGAGTGATTTGGGTATATTCAACCTATAATATAGGCTTGTTTTGTAAATATATTTATTTTAATTGAAAGATGTTTTGATCGTATGGGATGTTGAAAGATACTAACTGATTCCGGTAATATTTACGGCAAAAACATCCAAAGCTGAATTTACTTCTTGTTGGGGGAGGGAGGGACTGAAAATTCGTGACGTGACATTAGTTGGACATTGCTCACTTTTTGCTTAGTCTAGGATGTTTGAGTTGGATGCCATTTTTATTTTATTTTTCAATAATGGTGGTGTTTGAGCGAACTTACCTCCCACCAAAACAAGTACTTGATCACCTAGCTTTTTTTCTGCTGGTTGGATTTGAAGTGTGGTATTTTAATGTTTTCACCTACTTCATTGACCACTGTTGGGTCATGGGTGCTAGTCTTCTCTAATTTTTACACCTGGGGTTGATGTTGTCATTTGTTTTGTTTTGTTGATTATGCTTTTATCATATAGCTGAACAACATCAGCTTTTTACCCTATTGTTTCACCCAACTGCTCCTTCTTTGATTTAACAAGAAACAAGCAGAGATGGGTGGAAGTGCAATAAGTGATGATTGGGAATTCACTACAAATGGAGCTCGGACACTGGTTCTGGTTGGATGTACAGGTAATGGTAAAAGTGCCACGGGGAATAGCATTGTTGGAAGAAAGGCATTCAAGTCGATGTCTAGCTCAGCTGGTGTAACAAGTACTTGTGAACTACAGAGGACTGTACTAGAAGATAACCAAATTCTTGATGTGATTGATACGCCAGGTATTATGCATCGACTTAAAAGTTTCCTTCTTTACTGCAATAAGCTTCATTAGTGAAATTAGTATATTTAAATAAGTCACACACTACTCTTTCTGTTGCCTATAACTAATAAGAATTATTGTCTATAGTTAAAGTGGATTTTTATGCAGATTTATTTTCAAAATGTTAGTATCTACATTTGTATTGTGTGTGACTCACATGTAGAATACTTTTTATACTTAGTGATATTCTTTAGCGTGTTTTCAAGAATTATATTACTGAAACAAACTAATGCAAATTATAGCACACATAAAAAGACAACATGAAAGAGGTTAGAATTTGTCTAATCTGAGTATATTACTTGTTTTTTCAAAATATAACAACATACCAGTGTAATCAATCCCATTAGTGGGGTTTGGGGAGGGTGTTGTTCAAGTATGTAAACTAACTGATAGGAGTGTTCTTTCATAAATTACTAGGAGGACAATTTTACTGTGTTTTCCTTTATTCCTGAGATTCCTCATATGCTATTAATTGTTCCTGATTTATCTAAAGACACTGATAAAGCATGCTACATCAGAGTTGCAAAACTTGTTAACATATGGAACAATGGTGCCTCAACACTCAAAGTATCCGCATAGATAAAAAAACATGAATTTTCTCTTTATCATATCTTGATCTGTCTTTTGACTACCTAAAGTCAAAAATAGCTGACTTCATCAGAATTACAGGATTGTTTGATTGTTCTTCTGAACCTGAATTTGTTGGAAACGAAATTGTTAAGTGCATCAATATGGCCAAGGATGGGATTCATGCGGTTCTTGTAGTTCTGTCTGTGCGAACTCGCTTTTCAAGGGAAGAACACGCAGCAGTCCAGAGTCTAAGGGAGTTCTTTGGGAGCAAAATCAGTGATTACATGATTTTGGTTTTCACTGGTGGGGATGATCTTGAAGATAATGATGAAACCCTGGATGGTTACTTAGGTCGTAACTGCCCCGAGCTTTTAAAGGTATAATGTGCTTAAAGATAATCTCATACTTATAGGCTGTTTGCCCAAACTTTTGGGAGGCCAAAAATGCTTGTTTCAAAAAAGTGAAATGTTTGACCATGTTTTCAAGAGAATTAGTGATTCTGAGGAGTAACAAAAGTTATTTTCGGTAGCTAAAAAAAGTAAGTTTTCTCTAAAGCACTTTTTTGAAAAGCATTTTTGAGAAAAATACACTTAGAAGCACTTCTAAAAAGCTTGGTCATACACTAATTGCTGCTTAAAATTACTTTTTAAAGTTATTGGTCAAACACAAACGTATCTCACCAAAGGTACTTTTTTTTTTACTAATTGTTGCTTAAAACTTAAAACGTATCGTTTAAGTTTATTGGCCAAACACGATCTGTTTCTCACCAAAAGTGTTTTTTTGAGAAACAACTTTTCAAAAATAAGTTGAATTTAGAAGCTTGACCAAACATGCTATGACAACCTAACTTTCACTAAGATACTTGATTTTATTTGTAATTAGAAAATTTGTTAAAAAGGTTTCGTCTTATTTCATTTTTCTTCAATAATTTTGGAGATTTCTACTCCTTGATGGATAAAACTCTGGTGGGGGGAGAATGTGCTTTGGCTTGTTAGATAATAACTTACAAAACCTAGTCATATATAAAGCTTAGAACAATAGCTTGTGGGATGAATCTAGTACATCTGAAGAAAAGAATGCAAAAGTAAACATGTTCTCTTTTGAGGGTGGGGCTGGGTAGAGGCAAGAATTGGTAGTAGATTTATGACTTCTTAACCGAAAAATGTAAAAAAAAGAACAAATGGAAAAGAGAGGAAAGAAGTAATACTAAATATAGCTAGGTACTACGATTGCCTTGATCAAGTTTCATTCTTTTCTCTTTTCAAAGTTCTGAAATTAAAGAAAGTTCTAAATCTGGCAAAATCAGTTGGCTTTATAGGTTATTGTTTTCTCTCTTCAAACTTGTGCAAGTATGAGGTGTTTTCAACTTAAAGCATTTTCTATGATGATCTAGAATACCCTCAAGATGTGTGGAAATAGGCAAGTGCTTTTCGATAACAAGACTAGAGATCCTTTGAAGAAAGCTGAACAATTGAAACAACTACTTTTCCTGGTAAATGTGGTTGTGGAGAATAATGGTGGAAAACCATATACAGATGACTTGTTCAAGGAATTAAAGGTATGCATTTCCAACATTTCAATTGTCCTCTGTACTTTTCCAGTGATTGGGCTGACTTGTTAATTGCAATGTTTCATTTGTAGAAAGGAGCTACCAAACTTCATAACCAGGCAACCGAGGTTAATTCTTTGGTGGGATATACTAAGCAAGAGAGACTAGAGTTGAAGGAACAAATGCAAAAGTCGTATGAAGAGCAACTGAAGCGAATAACTGAAGTGGTATGTTTTATCTTTATTGAACTCTTTTGCTACTATTAGAAAATGAACTCATCAGCCATATATCTGCTTTTGTGTGTCCTATTGCCAAATGCTGATGTGGCTGCTAATTATGCTGTAGATTTTTAGTACTAGCAAGGGAATGAGCTAGTGGCTATCTTCTACTAGTTTGTTTAGAATCATAAAATTCTTTAGTTATACAAAGTTTTGTCAAGGAAGTTCTTGATTGGTACTACTTTTCTACTGGAAAAACATGATGTAAGATATTAGATTTGGCCAAAGGCGCCATAGAAACAAGCTTGACCGATCTTCCTTGGCTTTCTAGATTTCATGTTTCTGGACTTCCCTTGGCATGTTAGTTTGGAACATCTTATACTCTGTAGTGAATTAATTTCGATTTCGGGAAAAATAATATACATGTAAAACTGCTTTTCCAATTTTATACTAATAAACATTGCTATGGAATGATAATGATGGTAAAACGCTTTTTTAAAAAATCAAATACAAAGACAACTCTGTTGAATTGTATACAGTATTCTGATGCCAGGGAAGTAGGGTGTAGTCTATGAATTACGTCTGGCAATGTCATAGCTTAGATAGTGCCTTTAGGCTTTTCTATTTACCTAACTATTGTTACATGTTTGATAGGTTGAGTCTAAGCTGAAGGAAACCACCCATAGGCTTGAAGAGCAATTGGCCAAAGAGCAGGCTGCTCGGTTGAAGGCTGAACTAAGTGCACAAAACGCACAGAAGAAATCAGATGAGGAGATTCGCAAGTTGAGAGAATATCTGGAGAGAGCTCAAAGGGAGACAGAGGAGCTCCGAGGTCGTTCTGGCGCATGTAACATTCTGTGAGAAAGTTATCTATATGTATATACTTTTGGGAAGAATGTGCCACTAAAGTGAATTAACTCTTCGCTTCAACTCTTTTACTACCCGTTCTATCGTATAGAAGAGAGTAGTACATCTTGATAATGTTAAATATTCAGTTGGATATTGTCTTGATTAGTAATCAGAAATAGCTCGATGATAAATGATGGTTTAGGCTTTTATTTTCTCCCATGTTTTTGGTTCTGATTGACTTGGTGGTTAGTGCAGTTTGTGGAGTAGTTTCTTCTTCCGTCTTATTGCATGCATATATCTATGGAACTTGATGATAAGTTACTGTTATTTTACCAAAAGAAAAGGAATTTGTAGGAGGCTTGTAATGCCAACCAACTTATGTCACATTTTAATAATCAAAAGTCTCTGTAAAATTGCAATTAAGTTTTAAGGTCATCAAGTCCTAGTACTTGAGTTAGTCAGACAGGGTTTTGCTTTCAATATGATTTGTAATTAGGGTAACAATAAAGCAGGCAGGATCGCAAACTAAATTGAAACTAGTAAAAATCATTTGTGACGATCTTTTACCCAAATTCAATTAAATTTCATAACTAAGCCCCAAATTTTAGGAAATGATGCAGGATCTATTGGAAAAAAAGTTGAGATGTCCAGAGTATACTAATAGCAAACATGTAGTAAAGATTATTTATATGTTTGAAAAGAGCGCATTCCTTCCTCCACAGTAGAAATGGATTTACCTGCATCAACAGAAACCAGAATTGAAAAGCGCGGTTTATCAAGTTACTACTCATAGTTTTCCCCATTGAAACATGCATACCTTTTGTGATCAGGAGACAATGGATCATAAGATGGTAGTGCAGTTTCCATCATGTTGAGTTGTAGCATATTTCTTGCTAAATATTGTTGAAATGCATTATACTCTTCCCCACCAGATGGCATCATGCTTAGTTCCTGCAACCTCTCATTTTCTGCTATCTGCAACCAAATCAATTCAATTGTTATTGAAGTCTTTAAATAGTAGTAATATGAGGAACAGAGTGACTCCCTCTATTTCAGAATCAACAAACGTCAGTTACAATGTGAATTGTATTATATAAACAGCAGCATCACTAGCTCATTCAGCTCTAGCTGACTACTAACAAACTTGTGGTCCCAGTCTACTAACTTTTAACTAATCAACTTAATCAATTACCTAACTACCAGACGATTAGTTAAATGAATTCCAATACTCATAGAACAAGTTCAAGAATCCAAGCTTGGCTACAAGTGTGTACCTACCAAGTGCCTTTGTCAATAGATCATCTGCCTGTTGGTCTTTTTGTATGAATGTAGGTGGTTTTGATTAATCATATGTTTGGACCTTTTCTCTGATAAAATGACAATCAATCTCAATGAAATACAGGGTTAACATCAATCTGTATGGCTGATTTACTATCACAATGAATGCTTGTTGGTCCTAACAACTTAACCCCCAATTCCTGAAACAAATTTTGTTACCCAAACAACTTCTGCGGACCCACATAGACTCCTTGGGGTGCTCCAGCACCCATTAACCTTGTATCAGACTTTATATATTTATGTAGAAATTTAGAACAACTTATATAAATTTAACATGGAGCGCCTAGTGAACAAATGATTTCATTGGTCCAATGGCTCATGGGTGCTTAAGGTTGTTTAAGCAGTTGTTGAGCCTGAGTTTAAGTTTCATTCTTTTTTTTTTCTTTTTTTTTTTGTATATATCTTGTTCTTGAACAACACCCACAACCTTGATTAGTCCAGTCACAAGAAAAGAGGTTTTCTAAGGCTACAAGGACATAGATTATGAATAATACCCCCAAAAGTCAAGAATTAGAGAGTATAGACTCATATCTTATTATACTATAGATTTTTATGGAAAACATCAACATTTGTGTAATCAATAATAACATTATGGTAAGTCAACTGGCCTGAAATGTTTAGGAAGGAAAGCGATTTCTCTTAGATTGAAAATTGTTTCTCAAAATTGTCATCAACCATCAGAGTGCTTTAAATAGTTAAAAACATATATAGAATGTAAAAAATTTGCAATAAGATATTTCAATAACTAAAACAACATAATAAAAATTTGAAATTCAAATTCATTCTAAATCAAAACAATTTATTATGCTAAAAAATATAGCTGAACATAAATTTCAACAAGATATCTAAATAAATATATGATTCAGTAGAATAAAAGTACTTGGAGAAACGGTTAATCAGTCTAAACTTTATAATTACCTTTCTTTTTTAAAATTTGCGATTGCTACGAATATTTTTATTACAGTGCTTTAACTTGAAGAAGCATTTTGATTTTAAAAGTGTAAAATACTGTATAATGGGAGATTTGCTAATTGTCTCCCATTGTTCATCTATTTTTCTGTTCAAATTTTATTTAGTTTCTTGATGATAAAACATTCACTCATTTGTTAAAGCTGTTGATACAGATACGGGATCAAAAATAAAGAGCCTGTACAACTTTAACTATAATATGTTATATCAATCTTCCCACATAATTTGATATTCATTAATTTCAATTTATGAATTTTATCCTAACCTCTCCCTTCCAAAATCCGTATAAATAAAAAAAAGGTTTTATTATCATAAATTTCAGGGAATTGATTTAAAAATCTGAAAATTAAGTTAAAGAACATATGAGGGGAATGAAATAATAGTTCTAATTTTTAATTGACATATAAAAAGTATAGAAGTTGAAATTATTTAGTATTTGTTAGATTAATTCTCTTCCATTAATTTAGCTAAAATGGAAAATACATCATTATAATTTTTGGAAAAAGTAGTGTGATATTAATACTAATTTTATTAATTATTTTTGAACGTATTAACGAGCTTTGAATTTATTGATTTTTCAACATAAAATTTACAAACTGAAATTAATGAGTACCAAAATATGTGAATGATATTGCATAGAATAATTAAAAAACGGTTACTACGAACAAGTGTCGTTTATCTTGTGTAGTTTGGGAAATAGAGAAAAAATGTAATAGAGAAGATTGATATAAAAAGCAACTTTAAGTGATCAAAAAATATATATAAAATACCTTTGATCTAAGGAATGCATTTTCCTGTTCAAGTTGAATTTCCTATATCAAGTTAAAGAATTTGAATCAGTAGAATTTTTTTAAAAAAATATAGTGAGAGTCCATTATATAAAAAAATTAAAGAAAATACCCTCTTGTGCAAATCCTCAGTCTCAGCTAGTATTGCTTCATGCTGCATCCAACACAAACAAAAAACAATTACTTAATATATGCTCATCATATAATTAAGACAATAAATTAAAATATTATATGATATGATAATTATAAAATATTATACCTTTTTGGACCTAATTCTTGTAATGCCTCGTTCAAGTCTGTTCTCCAATTGCTTCAGTTCCCTCACATTCAAAGAGGTCAGCCCTTCACCCACCAGATGCCTGTACTTTTTATTTACATTCAAATTAATTATCACTCACTATTTATTTATTTATCGAATATTATTATATATACATACAAATTAAATCACCTATTTGTGTTCTGTATCATTTGTATCTGTTGCCGCAACTTCTTTGATTCTTGTTGGTAGAACTATAAAAATATTAAATAAAAACGAAATTAAATAAAAAGCATAGTAGTTAAGTTATATATGACATTTTTGTATGTAAAATATTAAATAAAAACGAAATTAAATAAAAAGCAAAGTAGTTACGTTATATATTACATTTTTTGTATGTAAATAATTAAATACAAATACCTGTGCATTGAGCTCTTGAGTAGTGTACGCACTAGACGTTTCTGCTGTTGCCTTTTTGTATCGTTCTATAGTTGCCTTTACACTGTCCACATATATAACATTTTTAGCTCTTTCATATAAACATAACATATACAACAATATTTATAGTTATAAATTGCTTAATGTATTACAATTTATATATTTTTAGAAATAGAAGAGAGATTGGAAGAGGGAGGAGAAAATCGAGCTATGTTTGGTATAGATAAACAGAGGACGTATACAATTTATTGAATTGATTTGTATATCAATATTATGTATAAACTCCACTAACAAACTTGTCGTCTCCACCTACTAACTAATTTTAACTAATCAACTTAATTAATTAACTAGCTATCAGACAATTAGCAGGATTCCGGTGCTCGAGCACCCATTAATCTTATATCGTACTATATCTATTCATGTAGACATTAAGAAAAAGTTGTATAAATTTAACACAAAGCACTTAAACAAATGGTTTAATTGGTCCAATAACTCACATTAGGTGCTTGTGTTGTTGAGCCTGAGTTCAAATCTCATTCTATAACATGTTTTTTTATATATATATATCTCGAACAATAACTGATTACTCCAGTCACAAGAGAAAGAGGTTTGAGGTTTTCTAAGGCTACAAGTGACATAGATTATATTTGTATCATAATAATAATAATAATAATGTGTTGTATATTCTTTTAGAATATGATTGATACAATGTTGTGTGTATACATTTGAATTATGTGTTGTATACTCTTTCAAATATGATTGATACAATATTGTATCTCTTCCTTGTTCATACAAATGAACGAAAGGAAAGGAAGAAGAGAAGTCTCCAACCATCTATCTTTGGCCAAATTTTTATCTATACCTAATTTAGTAATATATCCTATATATATTAGGCAAGATAAAGAAAGGGAGTGTAAAACTAGAGTTCAATAGTAGAAATACAATAGTAAAAGCGTAAATATTAATTAACATTGTATTTTAAATGATACCTACAAAATGGATTAATTGAACAACTCAGAATGAAATACAAATCGAGATAAAGTGTGAAAATAAAATAAAAATGATGATAAATTAGACATGTTGTCCATATATTTGGGAATTAATATTTCAAAAGGTCACTCAACTTTGGAAATTTATCTAACAAAGTCATTGAACTTTATTTGTATCAATAAAATCACTCAACTTAGACTTTTATTTAAATAAAATTATTTAACTAAATTTATCATTAAAAAAACATTTGATATAGTAAAAAAATATTTTCTATGTTCATATAAATATGCACCCTATAAATGAATAAAAAAATTAAAAAAATTGTTAATAAACTTTAGGAACAAACTTAATTAATGAAATATATACTTTTATAATATTAAAGTATGTAAGCATTATGACATTATTATAATTATTTCAAAAAAAATATTTACACAAAATTGACTAGTTAAAGCAAAAAATTAAGTTGAAAAATTTTAACGTTATAAAAAAAGATCAAGATTAACAGAGCCAAAATAATTTTAAGCTTCAATGAAGAAGTACAATAATATATAATATTATTTGTTTTTTTTTTAAAAAAGTTACAAAATAAAAAAGACAAATTTTATTAGATAATTTTTTTGTGTTAATTCTCTGAAAAGTTATTAGTTAAAAATTAACACTACTTTTAAAAATTAACCTAATTAGATTTGTCAATACAAATTTCATCGATAAATTATTTATGCTATTCTCAAAAACAGATAAACTAGTGAACCAATAAATAGAACTACTAGTTATTTCTTTTTATTTAGTCCCATAAAAAATTTAAATTAGTTTTCTTAATTTTATTTATTTGTAGGGTCTATTATATATGAAACAAAAAAATAATGATAAATTTTGTTTAGTGATTTTACTAACACAAATGTCTAAGTTGAGTGATTTTATTGATATGAAAATCTAAGTTGAGTGACTTTTTTTGATACAAAATAAACTTTAATGACTTTGCTAGATCAATTCCTAAAGTTAAGTGATTTTATTGATATAAAAATCTAAGTTAAGTAATTTTTTTGATACAAAACAAACTTTGATGATTTTGCTAGATCAATTTCTAAAGTTGAGTGATCTTTTAAGATATTAACTCATATATTTGGCCTTGTGTATATAAATAGTTCTCCTAAAGCACAGAAAGGTGCATTACTATGTATTAGATTAATGCATATATATTATAACGTGTTTTATAAATTTTAGATTTGTAAATTAATTTCAGTTCTTCTATTCTTTTGTTCTTCACTGGTTCATTAAACTTGGTAACTTCGTGTTTCTGCAAAGTATGTTGGAATCAGTAAGACTCTTTAGACACATATTAACAACAATTCTTCTTTAAGAAAAATATTTCGTATATTTTTTTTTAAATCTGTTTCTGATTCTAGTTTCGCTACTAGTTTTAATTTTCTAGTTGTGAAAATGTTCTTAAACTTTGTTGTCTTACAAAGATGTTCAAAGTTTTGTTCTAAGTATATTTGGAATACAAGATTAACAACATTATATATATATATATATATATAT
>NC_028647.1:17698499-17702847 GCF_001406875.1 Solanum pennellii
TATATATATATATATATATATATTATATATATATATAAGAGACAGTCCCAAAGTACCAAGACTTGCCTTATGCATGCAAGGGGAAAAGTAGCATGCATGCATGTATGTATCATTAACAGAGAGAAGAGAATATATGTATATATATATTCAAAACCTGAACTAATTATGAAAATATTTTTGTTGCATACTAAAAGCAAAAAAGCAAAACACAAAGCTAAATGAGCTTTTAACAGTGTATAAGCTACAAGTAGAAATCAAACTACTCCTACAACCACAAGTCCTCAAACAATGCAAAAGCTAACTTTGCACTTCTCCATATAAGAACTCACAGTTTTTCTGCGATTCACTTAATTCCATTTTTCTCTTTCTATTTTGTTGCCCTTTTTTAGCTTATTATTGTAATGATATATGTGGACTATGGTTCCTAAAGACACACATTAACAGCCCATATGATCAAACTTCAATCCACCAAATGTGCTTATATATTTATCCCGCGAAATGACAATATTAATAGTTTATTATTTAATTTAGCTATAATTTTGAATATTTGATATGATTTGTATAATGCGATTTTTGATTGTATAAATTCAGAATTTATGTATTCTTACCCTAGTTATTTTCATACAAGTTGTTGATACATTTGATTTATATAAGTTATAAAAAATTCATAATAAATTACCATGTTTATACATTGAAAAATGAAAATATATAAATAGACTTTTGAAAAGTTCAGAAATGTATATATACAAAATGTATGTATACTTACCCTGTATATCTATTGACAAACGAAATATACAAGCACAAATGCCCATAGCAACTAGAAATTATAGCTATAAAGTGTAATTAGACAAACTGTTGTTGTTGAGGAGGCTTATTAAATTTAATCTCTTTCAGTTATCAATTGTAACTAATCTGGAGACTATTGCTTCTTTTATTTTTCTGATTTTTTCTACAACTATTTAATCCTCCATTTATTTTTACTTGACTCATGTTGATGTGATATAATTCTTAAAAAAAAATAATATATCACCAGTATTATATCTTACTAACTAACCTTATTAATGATATTTTGAAAATCTAAATTTGACTATTATATATTATTACTTTATGTAATTATTTAATACCAAATAGATCGAAAAAATCACTCACTTAATTTACTAAAAGGAACAAGTACACATTGAAGAAAAAAATTATTTGTAATAATATTACAGGCGAAGTAAGAAATCGATTTTTATGAAGAATCATTGTTAGAGACTATTTTTTGTCTATTAGAGAAAATTTTTATAAAACTTACCCCGAAGCGTAACAAATTTTGGGTTACAAAATTCTATAAGAAACTCTATATTTCCAATGTACTTATATTTTTCTTGGTGTAATTAATAATTCTTCAAAATCAAGTGCACGAATACAAAATTAAGTGGTAAAAGTGTGTTGCTCCTAATTCTCTAATTAAATTTTAGACAAGACATATCACACACTTTTAACATTAACTACTTGAGATTATCTGAGTTAATTCTTTGATTGTAGCTAGAAGTTAGGAAAAAACAAGTTCAATTAATTTGCTTCTCCTCATTTTAAAATGTTGTATACTTTTAATCAACTAGGAATATTTACTTATCTTTTATTTTAAAGTTATTATGGAGTAATTCATAATTAACGAGGATGTGAAGTTTTAGAAATTGTAATGTAGCGATATCTCCGTTCACTTTCAATTGTCATGATTTTGTTTTTTTTTGAGTTAAATGGAATGACTTTGAGTAACAGTTATAATGTATTTTCATCATATTGATATACGGAAAATTACAATTTATAGTATTTTTTGTATATCTTTTGAATGTCAATTTTTTATATATATATAAAATATAGAATTAATATAATCTAATTTTATTCTAAAAATTAATCGAATTGATTTTCGAAAAACACAATATGACAATTAAAAATAAATACTTTTAACCTAAATTAAACACTAAGCTATGAGCTATCCCTTTTCTTTTTTCTTTTAGAATTTAATTTTAAGATTTATCGGACCCCATTAAACCAATCATAATTAGGAGCTGAGAACGATCCTCTACGCCTGCATGATCAATTTCAAAATCTCATTCATCCACTAAACTACATTACAAAATAAACAAATTCACTAAAACAACAAATATTTCTTAAATATACTACAAACTAGTAAAAAAAACATTTTTTTTTACTTTTAGTTTTTTCTTATCTCCTCTGTTTCAATTTATGTGTTATAGTAGAAATTTTGAGATTCAACCAAGTTTTTTTTTTTAAAACAATAATCGCTTATAATGTTTTTTTTTTTGTTTTAAAAATATTTTAAGTTAGTTAGGTATAAAAATGTGTAAATAAGGAAAGTAAGAAAGTATGAGGAGGAGTTACTTGTTGTTAGAGTATTCATAGAGTCGACCACGAGTAGAGAAAACAATGAGAGCAATCTCAGCATCACATAGAACTGAAAGTTCATATGCCTTTTTCAGTAATCCATTTCTTCTCTTGCAGAATGTTACCTGTCGATTTGTGTTGTTTTCAATCCTCTTTATCTCTATCTTTCCTCGACCCATCAATCGAATCGATCGATCTACACATAATACAAAAATTTAAGTTAGGGTTTAATTCTTTCACTCATCAACATATAGATCTGAAGATTTACATGAAAAAGATGTACATGTTTTCAGATGATTGAGTATAAACAAACCTGAGTGAGTTGAATGGATAAGATAAGCTATTTTCCGGCGAGTCTTTTCCAACAAAGACGTTGCTGCTATACTCTTATCAAACAAATTATGAAATTAATCACACTATACTATACTATAAGTAAATATATGAAAGGAAAATGACTAACACAGAGCAGCTGGCAAAGAAAATGACATTTTTTCCACATATAAACCAGACATCTTCTTCTTTGTTACCACCGTTTGCACATCAAATTCTACACCAAAATAGCATATGGTTTAATTTCCTCTTTTTTCAACCTCAACTTATTTCCTCTTGTTTTTTTTTCTTCCTATACAATTAAGGGGAAAATTTCGAAAACAACAAATGTATTACACCTTAAATGAGTTTGCTTGATTACGAATAATAATAAAATGTTAGGGTCGAAGAGAGGCGAGCGAAATCTCATACAGATTTGGAGAAAAAAAAATAAAGATGTACAAACTGACTTGTATCAAAATGAATACATATTAGGAGGAGAGAGACGAGCAAGATCTCTAGAGAGAAGAGAGGCAGACGAGATCAAAAGGGATAAAAAAGGCGAACAAGATCGAGAGAGCGAGGAGAGAAGATTGTATTTTATATTTTTATTTTGCATTATATTCTATATTTATTTTGTATCAATTGTATTTGAAATACAACGAATACAACTATGTTCATCATCTCTTTGATTGGATACAAAATACATTTTGTAGAAAAGATGAATGCATATTGTATTTGTATGAATATAAATACTTGATACAAAAATATAAAATACAAAAATTTTCAAATACTATTGAAATAACATACAAAAATCTCACTTATATTTAACTGAACACAATTGATACATAATACATTAGAATAAATCCCTTCTTATGGGCACAAGAAAGAGAAAAACAAAGAGAGAGATGGCGAGAGAGAGGAGAGGGCAAGACAAGCGAGAGAGGTTTGCTATAAAAAAAATAACATTTTATTGTTTATTATACTAGTAATATTTTTCAACTATAGCTATTTCCCATAAATAAATTGTAAGATTGCCATTTTCCATAATTTTCCCAAACTTTCAAAAACAACAAATATTTTAAGTTGTGTACACTCTGGCCGTAAAACATATTTTACACAATTAATAACTAACTAGTCTTAGTGTAAGCGTTTTGCGAGAGTCTCTTGCAGTTTTAAATAATAGCATAAATAATATTATTTAAAAGATGTGATGGTGTAAAAATAAAATAATTTAGAAAGTAAATTTTAAATTTTAAATTGATAATTAATAACTTTAAGAGTTTGATCTTATCTAATAATTCTTCCTTTAGTTTGTTCAAATTATTGCATCGTTGAACAAAAGTGTTGTTAAAATAGAGTTTGATCGAATGACAAAAGAGTCTTTCGAATGACAAAATTTAATAATCAGTATAAATTTTGTTTTACTGCACTCTTAACGGATTTAAAAATTTAATATGAATATCAGCATTACGTGACACATTGAAATACAAAATCGTATGGTAGATTAAAACATATAATATAAGTTATTCCTCATCCCCAGGGGCGGATCTATGTGGACGGGTAGGGGATGCCATGGCACCCAATGATCTCGAATTTTTTTTTATATATATATATATATATATATATATATATATATATATAATAT
>NC_028647.1:17702980-17764375 GCF_001406875.1 Solanum pennellii
ATATATATATATATATATATATATAACATTTTAATATATATTGACTTTGACACCCACAACATGAAATGGCGAACGACTTAATTAGCGCAGGAGACGCCTGTCATAGTTTGAGTGCAGGTTCAAACCTTGCTTGCTGCACTATTTTTTGGCCCGCAGGTGACTCTTTTTTTTTTTTATATGTCTTTTTTCATTAACGTGTTAAGGGCATTTACTGTTTTTTCTTTCATTCATTCTTATTTATTTGTTACTAGGTAAATTACTAGTGCTTTGCACGAGATTGAACTATGTTATTAAGCTCACATTGATCATTCAGTAATATTCAGATTTTCGATATATACACTACATTGTCAAGATTATTTTATCTTAAGGCAATCTAAAATCTTAAAAGTGCTATATTTTTTTTATACAATATTTATGAGTTATTGATACAATCAAATTTACTTCTCGAAAAGAAGTAAAAGCGATCACATCAAGTAAAGTTCCCAACTAGTAAGGTTGGGATCGTTCCCACGAGGAAAATGGTTCATCCTTAACTTTATTCTATTATTACTTTTATTTAGTCAATTATTTCCCGAAAACAAATAACTAAAGGGGTTTTTGATTAATAAAATCAATTAGCTAAATTAAAGTAAACAAGTAACAGGTTCAAGTATTGGAGTTTAATCAAATAATGAGAGTAACTAGGGCGTAAGTGTTCCCCACAGGCTCCCAACTCAGTAATTTTAGCTATAACAATCCTTTCCTAGTATCTTGCATGCAAAGTGATAAGTTAAGTATCTCTAAATCCTTGGTCCGGCATCTAGAGAATTTCACTCCGCACCTTGGTTCGGATACGTGTGCTGCGTTACTAAATCTTATCTTTACCTCATATTAAGCATCATATTCGATATTTGACTAAGTTGTAACTTCGTACCAAGCGACACTTGCCTATTAGATAGTATACACTAAATCTATGTTGATAATTCTTTTCCTAATATCTACCTCCTTGGTTCAGCAAGTAGCAATAAGGCGAGTTCTAACGTTGGTCATCCGTTAAAAAGACTTCTAAGTGAAAGAATTAGCAATACATGCAAGACACTATTCTAGAATTGTTATTTAGCTAGATTTTACCTTTTTATTTATCCATGGTTCCGACAACCCTAGTTATGGAGTTTAGTTACCCATGCTAATAATCACATAATTCATATTGATAATATAAGAATTCATGCACTTACATTTATGAGAATGAAGAAAATCCAGAAATTCACTTGAATAATTCACAAAAACACCAAAACTTGATTCCAGAAAAGTATGATCAAATACGAAAATCAAGAGTTCAATACTTAAACAAGAGAACTGAAAAATATCCAAAAGTCTAACCCCAAAAACGAGGGTTTTCGAACTATTTATAATAAAATAAAACATAATAAAAGGACTCTATTTAAGGTAAATCTATCCAAAACGTGTTTGAATCGACGATCCCTGCGACGGACCGTCATGGACACGACGGATTGTCGTGGGTTCCGTCATTCCATACTTGGCATAATTTTCTGCTGCTTTCTTCATCAACTTTCTGTTACCCTCGACGGACAGATATAACGGACCATTGCAGGCACGACGGTCCGTCGAGGGGTTCCGTTCCACAACACTTAGAAACTTCTTGAAATTGGGTACTGGAACTTCTCTCTGACAACCACGACGAATATGCAGGACGGATCGTCATGGCTATGACGGTCCGTCATGAGCTTCCGTAGTCCCACACTTGGTCAGACTTCCCCAACTTCCTTTAGCAGCAATTTTCTTCTCACTACGGTGCCACCTACGGACCGTAACAGTCACGACGGACCGTTGTAGGCTCCGTAGATGGTCACTTCTGCAATTTCTGCTCAAATCCTCCGCGTTCTCCTTTGGACAGATTTCCTGCAAATAAAGAGAAACCTAAATAAAAAATCAATACAAAAAGGTTTTAGACACACTTTAACTTAAGGAAAAGACATTGAAAGTACCGTGAAACCACGATACATCAACACCCTCAACCTAATTTTGTTGTTTGTCCTCAAGCGACGCACAATGACTCACTACAAAATCTTTGTACAAGAGTATTCGTCTTTTGACTTTCGCAATCATTTGGCTATCAATCCTGATTATTCTCATTATGTTCATGCATGTTATCAATATTAGGCTTGAATTATGTGGATCAGACCATGACACAGACTCACCACAACTTGACACCTATCCTCTTCGATCTCTCACCTAGGTGCTAATTTTTCCGATATTGCAACTACTGTCCTCACTTCAAAATAACATCCTCATTTTTCACATAATGATTTCAGTTTGAGTATAAGGATTACTTTTCAATACTCGCTCTCAAAACAACTTCACAACTCATTTATACATATTGCCATAGGCTTGCTCTTATTTTCAATATTTTAAGTTCGCCATAACAACTCTTGATAGGACTTTCTTAGCTTTTAACATAGGCTAAGGATCAGGTAGGGTATATTTAGGTATATTTTAGCGACTTGTTGCCCTCCTTGACATATCAGTTAAGCGTCCTACCTTTTCATCATTCTATTACGCCCTTTTTCTTATATTCTTTCACCTTGCTATTTTCCCTTTTTTCTTCTTTTGTCTAAGTGACTCTTTTCTTTTCTTGCTTGTATTTATTATATATACTTTTTCAATTGGTTCTTGAGTCACTTTTATTTTGTTCTTTCTCTCTCTTTGTTCTTTCAACCCCACTTTTCGGAGCATTCCTCCTAATAGCCACCCTCAACTCATGGCTTTTCCATGAGTCAAAGTACACAATACCCAAAGTTGGGTCAGGGCCAAGACAAGGTTGTTTTCTGCATTATCCACCCTCAACTTATGCTTTTGGCATAAGCTGAGGTGCACATGTCCAAGGATGGACCAGGGCCGACACATTATTCCTAGAAAAGATCAGTTGGGGTGAAAAAGAAAGGTCTATTTTAAGCTCAAATCATTTGGATCAAAAAGGGATTAATTTCATTCGATTTTCTGTTATTTAGGCTAAAGATTGGCTATATTGAACAAAGGCCTATGATCCTTTCCTAATTGTCTATTACAGCTTACTTTTAGTAGGACTAACCAGGCAAATTCTAGCTCACTACAAATAGTGGACTATTCAAATTTTCCTCACACTCACTTGACATCTCATTACTCTACCAGATTATCAGACGCCTAGTTCGAGTCTTAGACTTAGGGTCATGCAGTGGTGTATCTCTATGACATGCTTAGAGCCACACATTTATCAATTACTATGCCTAGTCATGCATCATTTTCATTACATTAGATATCATTTCTATTTTAGCCATCATGCTTCAGAGTTATACTATGTACACAAGATATATACATGCCAGTTCAACAATAAAAATAATCAGTCTCTTAAGGAAAAAGAACACAGGCAAGAAAATCTCAAAAGAGGATCGTGAGTTGGGTTATTTAGACTTTACCTTAGCACTCACTCTCTATTTACCCCACCCCCAATAAAAAGATATGCAATTTTCCCCAGCATAAAAGAATCCAAAATAATAGAGTGGTAGGTGAAGCAAACCTGAGGCGCAAAGCACCGTTGATCAACAAGCTAGTGTGTCCGGTGTCCCGGAACCCACTTCCTCTGTAGTCTGGACACCCTCAGTAGTGCCCTCAGCATCAACATCACCCTCAGTAGTGCCTCTCTCAACAATCACAGCACCATCAGTAGTGCTCTTCTCTGCCTCAACAACTCTAGAGCTAGACACCCCAGCGGCCAAATAAATATTTAGGTATATTTTAGTGACTTGTTGCCCTCCTTGACATATCGGTTAAGCGTCCTACCTTTTCATCATTCTATTACGCCCTTTTTCTTATATTCTTTCACCTTGCTATTTTTCCTTCTTTCTTATTTTGTGTAAGTGACTATTTTCTTTTCTTGCTTGTATTTATTATATATATTTTTTTTCAACTGGTTCTTGAGTCACTTTTCTTTTGTTCTCTCTCTCTCTTTGTTCTTTCAACCATACTTTCCGGAGCATTCCTCATAATAGCCACCTTCAACTCATGGCTTTGCCATGAGTCAAAGTACACAATACCCAAAGTTGGGTCAGGGCCAAGACAAGGTTGTTTTCTGCATTATCCACCCTCAACTTATGCTTTTGGCATAAGCTGAGGTGCACATGTCCAAGGATGGACCAGGGCCAACACATTATTCCTAGAAAAGATCAGTTGGGGTGAAAAAGAAAGGTCTATTTTAAGCTCAAATCATTTGGATCAAAAAGGGATTAATTTCATTCGGTTTTCTGTTATTTAGGCTAAAGATTGGATATATTGAACAAAAGCCTATGATCCTTTCCTAATTGTTGGTAACTGGGGCGGGTACCCCAATTAGTGGTGCTGGAGTGGAATCAGCATTATCTGCCTCATCAGACGAGGCGGACTGGGATGCAGTGGCTAGAGTAGAAGCCTCCTTAGATCCGGAGACTTTTCTGAAAATGATACTTCCTCAGAACCGGAAACATCGCTGGAGTGTGTAGTAGACCCAAAAGGCATGCCAGTCAGTATGCGCTCCTCTTCAAACTGGGAGGCAGTGACTACGTTGGGCGCCATCTTTGTGGGGGTAGCTCTGGTGGTACGTGCAGCCCGTGTAGGAGTGACAGTGCCTAGGGGCATGTATTCGGGGTCACGCTCATCGTCAGAGCCAATGACCAGTCAGGCAGATGGGGTAAGGGACTTTGAGCGCCCTCGTGCGTACACACGATCTAGCTTTGGTGCCATAAGTGTTACTACCTGAAAAGAACAACAATTAGTACCAGCAGAAACAAACAAGACATGCAAAAAAGAAAACAAAAACGTAAAACCAAAACTGAAATAATATTGTTGTAGTTTCTGTGTTGGACGACAGACCAGTTGACGGTCCGTTTTGAGCATGATGGACCGTCATCACGGTCCATCATGAAATACTTGAAAAAATTTATTGGACTCTCAAAAAGAAAGTCTTTGACAATCACGAAGGTTGTGCAGGACGGACCATCGAGAGCACGACGGTCCGTCGTTAGAAAAGATTTTGAGACCCTTATGAATAGGGTCTCTGACAACCATGATGGTTGTGAACGACGGTCCGTCGTAGAGTTCGTCGACAGACATTTAGAGAAAATAAACTGGAATTGGTGGGACGGGCCCCATGATGGTCCGTCGAGGGCACGACGGTCCATCGATGGGCTCTCATTCTGTCCTTCAGTGACAGAACTAGGGATACCTCTCTCGTCCCCTAAAATGCTAATTGAAAGAATACTTATCGACCCACAATTTCTAACCCAATTACCCATCATACTAGCAATCCTAAGGCAATAGTCTCTCGAGTTTTAGCATGCCATTTTGGAGGACTATCAACCTAGGTAAGAAACAATTATCAGAAACATACACCCCCATTTGATTTAGTTAACACAACACCCCCATTCTGTTTACTATGTGAAGGGTCTTAAGGCATGTAGGATTAATGGGATGAGTTCGTAGCATGCAGTAGGGGTCAAATTTCGAAGATCCAACATTCAGAATCAAGCATGGAGCATGGGAAAACAAAAAAGAAATGTAGATGATTTAGAGATCAGAACCGCATACCTGATATTTAGAGAAGATGAAAACAATGTAAGGCACAGAACTCTGCTTATCATCACAAGAACCGTTGACTCCAACCGGTAGATTACTTGAAGAAGCAGGGAGATTGGAAGAGGGAAGATTAGGGGAATTTTGGGAAGGGATGGGGAATCTTATGTTTTGGGGAGAGGAAGAGAGTGTTAGGGAGTTGAACAGGGAGTAAATGGGGGAAGTGAGGGAAAGAAACGGTTAGAATGAAGAGGTGGGAAGTTAAAAGTTTTAAAAACGTTTAGTATTTGACGGTCGGGTCGGGTTTACGGGTATTGATGCGACGAGTCCCCGTCGACAGTACGTCATAACCCTGACGGTTTATCATGGGGTCCGTCATGGGTGCCCTAATTTAGAAAAAATGGAAAAACTTACCTGGACACGACGGATGCTTGCGACGGTCCGTCGTAGGCGTGACGGTCCGTCGATGGGTCCGTCAATGAGTTCTGCAGACCAATCTTCTGGTGATGTGCAACATGCAAATTTAACACCCATGAAGCTATTCTTTTTGTATTTTCTGGACACTTTTTGGACGCGGACCCTAAACTACGCTCTAGCCAACACTTCTAACAAAAAAAGAAAAGCAACGAAAATTCAACTATTACTAGAAAGTCATAAAAACTATAGTTGGATTAGAGGATGCATATTGGGTTGCCTCCCAACCAGCGCTTGATTTAACGTCGAGGCACGACGGAGGACACTTGATTACTCAGACTTCATCAAGATGGTATGCCTCGATCACTTCATTCGCTGTTTCAGCATGCCCTATATAGATTTTGATTTGTTGTTCGTTCACCTTAAACCGCACACCCTCCTTGTTTTACAACTCAACCACTCCGTGAGGGAATAGTTGGGTGATCAAGTAAGGGCCAGTCCATTTGGACTTGAATTTGCCCGGAAACAAGCACAACCTAGAATTGAATAAAAGCACCAAATCCCCAACCATAAAATCGGGTTTCTCAATCTTTTGTTCATGGTACTTCTTCATCTTTTCTTTGTAGAGGGCTGAAATTTCATAAGATTTTAGGAAAAATTCATCGAGCTCATTCAACCCATTTAACCTCTGTTCTGCAGCGTCATTCCAATCCATTTTCAACTTCTTCATTTCCCACATGGCTTTATGCTATAATTCGATCGGTAAGTGACAAGCCTTCCCATATACAAGTCGGTATGGGGACATACCTATGGGAGTCTTGTATGATGTCCGCTAGGCCCAAAGAGCATCATCAAGTCTCCTTGACCAATCCGTTCTACTGGTGTTCACCGTTTTCGACAAAATATGCTTAATCTCCCTATTTGACACCTCAACTTCCCACTAGTTTGATAATGATAAGGAGTGACCACATTATGGCGAACCCCATATTTCTCCAATAATTCCTTAAACAATTTTTTGCAAAAGTGGGATCCCCCATCACTAATAATAGCCCTTGGGGTGCCAAATCGGGAAAATATATTCTTTTTCAAGAACGCGGTGACACTCTTCCCTTCATTATTTGCGAGTGCGATAGCTTTTACCCATTTAGACACATAATCAAACGCTACTAGAATGTACTTCATCCCTTGAGAACTCACAAAAGGGCCCATGAAGTCAATACCCCACACATCAAATAACTCAATCACAAGCATGGGATTTAAAGGGAGCTCTTGCTTTCTTGAAATGCCGCCATCTCTTTGGCATCTATCACATGCCTTGGCGAACTCATGAGCATCTTGATGGATAGTTGACCAATAGTAGCCACATTGTAAGATCTTGTCAGCGGTCAGGATACCATTATGATGTCCACCTACGGGTAAAGAATGGCATGCCTCCAAAACACTCAACATCTCAACTTCTGGCACACAACGCCGAATAATCCCATTGGCACAACTCCTATACAAGTATGGCTCATCCCAAAAGAACTTTTTCACATCATACATGAACTTTTCTTCTTTGATGAAAGGACAAGTCCGGTGGGATGATATCACTAGCCAGATAATTCGCAAAATCTGCGAACCATGGAATCAAGTCTTGAGAGACGGCCAATACATGCTCATCGGGGAAAGTATCATCGATTTAAGTTTTATCCCCCAAATTCTCTGATTGCTTCATCTTCTAAACGGGACAAGTGATCAGCAACTTGATTTTTGGTCCTTTTTCTATCAATCACCTCAAAGTCAAATTCTTGCAATAGTAATACCCAACGAATCAACCTCGGTTTTGCATACTTCTTTGCCATCAAATATCTCAAAGCAGAATGATCAGTATGCACTATAACCTTAGTTCCAAGCAAATAGGAGCGAAATTTCTCAAAAGGAAAGACTACTGCAATAAGTTCTTGCTCAGTCACGGTGTAGTTCTTTTGGGCTTCATTTAGGGCTTTACTAGCATAGTAAATGGGGTGAAGGATTTTGTCCCTTCTTTGCCCCAATACCACACCAAGAGTAATCCCACTAGCATCACACATTACCTCAAATGACTTGCTCCAATCCGTCGAAATAATGATAGGTGCAGACACCAACTTTTCTTTCAACTCACCAAATGCCTTAAGACAGGATTCATCAAAATAAAATTTACACTATTTCTCAAGCAACTTGCACAAAACATGCACAATTTTTGAAAAATCCTTGATGAACCTTCGGTAAAACCTGCATGCCCAAGAAAGCTTCTCACACCTTTGACAGAGATAGGTGGGGGAAGTCTCTCTATAACCTCGAATTTAGCTCGATCAACCTCTATACCCTTCTCTAAAATGCGATGACCCAATACAATACCCTCTTTCACCATGAAGTGACATTTTTTCCAATTTAGTACTAGATTGCATTCTTCACACCTCTTAAGAATCTTAGACAAATGACTCAAACACCGCTCAAAGGAGTCACCAACCACAGAAAAATCATCCATAAACACCTCAATAGTGTCCTCCACCGTATTGGAAAATATCAACATCATACATCTCTGAAATGTGGCGGGTGCATTGCACAACCCAAATGGCATTCTTTTGAACGCAAAGGTCCCATATTTACAATTAAAGGTGGTTTTCTGTTGATCTTCCGGTGCAATAGAAATCTGATTATACCCCGAATAACCATCAAGAAAACAGTACCACCCCTTTTCGGCAAGTCTATCCAACATCTGATCCATGAAGGGCATAGGAAAATGGTCTTTTTCGGTCCATGAATTTAATTTCTGGTAATCCATACACACCCTCCAACCAGTCACCGGTCTCATTGGAACAAGATCATTTTTCTCATTGGGGACCACAATCATTCCCCTTTTTCTTAGGTAAACACTGAACAGGGCATACCGAACTACTATCAGCGATTGGATATATCACTCTAGCATCTAACCACTTAATAATTTCCTTCTTCGCTACCTCTTTCATAGGTGGATTTTGACGTCTCTGATGCTCAATACTTGGCTTATGATCAGGCATGAGTTGGATTTTATGAGAATAAATACCGGGAGGGATCCCAATAATATCCACAATAGTCCACATAATAGCTCGTTTGAACCTTTTTAACACTTTCACCAAACTCTCAACTTGATGCACATTCAAATCTGATGTAATATTAACCGACAAAGTATCATCTTTTCCCAAGAATACATACTTCAGATGAGGTGGTAGAGGCTTAAGTTCTAATTTTGGAGCTTCCTCAATAGACGGTTTCGCGGGTGGAGATTCGCGATATTGCATATCTAACTCAAATTTCTTTGGTTTAAAACGAACATTGCCTCGATCAAGTGCCGCGACCAATGACTCATACTCATCAATGCCATCACCATCAAAATTCATGATCACTGTCGCCAATGCTTCCACACCCAGACGCTCTTCAATTCGTACCTCAGATGACTCTTCAACTCTGTAGGATATAGCCGATACCGATTGGATCTCACCACTTTGCCTTATGGACCTACAAATGTTGAAGGTCACTTCTTCATTGTTCAACCGGAATTTCATCTACCCTTTTTCCATAGCAACCAGGGCCCTACCCGTAGCAAGAAATGGCCTCCCAAGAATAATAGTCACCTCAAAATTGGCCTCACAATCAAGAATCACAAAATCGGCCGGAAATATGAAGGATTCCACTTTTACTAGCACATCGTGGAGTATACCAATAGGCCTTTTTACCGTTCGATCGGCCATCAGTAGCTGCATCGTAGTGGGATTTGGGTTACCCAAACCCAATTTCTTGTAAATTGAGAGGGGCATGATATTTATGCTTGCCCCAAGATCACATAATGCTTTCGCAAAATGTAATAACCCGATTGTACAAGGAATATGGAAAGCACCCGGATTTTCTTTCTTTTGCACTAGAGATCTTGTAGCCATGGCACTACAGTGTTGCATTCTATCATGATCCTTAAAAGTGACTGATCTTTTCTTTGTAACCAAATCTTTCTTGAACTTGGCATAACGGGGCATTTGTTCAAGAGCTTCTACCAAAGGGACATTGATAGAAAGTTGTTTCAGCATCGTTATAAAATCGGTATTTAACATCTTCAGTCTTTTTTACTGACCTTTGTGGGAAAGGAGGTGGTGGTGTAGGCATGGAGGTCTCCTTTTGGGGCACCTCAACATTTTTTACCGTTTTATCTTCTAACTCACAACTAACCTCCACCACTGTATCATCATCTCTTATCACCTTTTCTACACCAGACGGCATAGGTGGGTCAATGGTTTGATTACCACCTCGAGTAGTGATTGCCATAAAATACCCATCATTTTTTGGATTTTAGACAGTGTTGCTAGGAAGAGTGCACGGTTGCCGTTTGTTCACAGTTGCAGACAATTGGGCCATTTGCAACTCAAGATGCTTAATCGAGATTGCATGTTTATTAACTTTCTTCCCTATACCTGTGAAGTCATTCCTTAACTATTTATTGTACTCATTACTAGCATCAAACCTCCTCATCATTTTCTGCATCATATACTCAACTCACGCCATACTACTTCCACCATCCCTACGAGCAACTTCACGATTTTGAGGTGGAACATAGGGCCCACTCCTATCATATATGTTACCATAATTACCCTGGTTGAAGTTGTTGTTGCGATTGTAATTACCATATCGGACATAATGACCCTCGAGGTTATAATTGCCATAGTTCCGACCTTGGTTTCCTTGACCTTGGTGCCAATTCTCCTAATTGGAGCCTTGGTCGTTCGGTCGGAAACCCCCCGTCTGATCATTCACTGCATAGGAGTCCTCCTCATAGTAATATTCATCATTAAGCTGTGGTGGTTTAGACTAGTAGTTCACCACAATTACCTTTTCCGCACCCCCAACAACATGTTTCAACACCAACCCAAGCTCAGTTCTCATTTGAGCCATCTCCTCACAAAGATCATCCACGACTGAGTTGTGTGCGGATTGGACTGCGAAGGTGTTTCTCCAAGTATCTGACTTCCTAGTACTCCAAGCTTTATTATTTCGAGAGATTTTCTCTAACTTTTCAGCAATTTCGGCATAAGGACACTCCCCATAAGAACCACCTGCTATTATATCCAACACCGCTTTGTTATTATCATCTTGTCCCCAATAGAAATACTCTTTCAAAGACTCATCATCTATGCGGTGATTTGGAACACTTCGCAAGAATGAAGTGAACCTATCCCAAGAACTGCTAACTGACTCTCTCGGTAGTGCCACAAAATTGTTCACTCTGTCTTTGTGGTATAGTTTCTTAGACACCGGGTAGTAGCGTGCTAAAAAAGCATCCCTCAGCTGATTCAAAGTCAATATTGAGTTATAGGGGAGGTCAGTAAACCAGATAGCATTCTCTCTCGTTAGTGAGAGAGGAAAAACTCTTAACTCGATTACATCCATATTAAAATCGGGCCTCCCTATACTAATTTTGCACACTGCCCTTACCTTAGCGATGTGGGCATGTGGATCCTCAGAAGGTAGCCCTGAAAATAAATCTCGAGCAGTGAGCATTTGCATCAACTTACTAGTTACCACAAAAGTGGCCGTGTGGTAGAGGGTACAAGATGAGTGGCCCATCAGAGTCTGCGATATTTTCATAGCCCCTATAGTACTCTTGAGGGCGTGGAGAGGGAGGTTGTCTCCGTATTTCACCTTCCCCACAAATATCAGGTAATACAAGGTCACGAGCGTCGACCAATGGTGGCATTTGCCGGTCGACCTCATCACCTTGGATGCCCAAATTCTGATTCATTCTTCTTAAAGTACGATCTAGTTCAGGGTCAGGTTCAATTACGGGTATTCCTCTACTCCGTGTGTTTGGCATGTAAGGAAGTTAGACCTGCAGGAGACAAAAATAAATAGAAAAAGTAAAATTAGGAAAATATTAACTAAACTTCGGTAATAAGCTTAAAGTTAATCTAAAAGCCACTTTTCCCGGCAGCGGCGCCAAAATTTGATACGCTCAAATTTACTTTTCGAAAAGAAGTAAAAGCGGTCGCAAAAAGTAAAGAACCCAACTAGTGAGGTTTGGATCATTCCCACGAGAAAAATGGTTCAGACTTAACTTTATTCTATTATTACTTCTATTTAATAAATTATTTCTCGAAAATAAATAACTAAAGGGGGTTTTGATTAATAAAAGCAATTAGCTAAATTAAAGTAAACAAGTGACAGGTTCAAATATTGGAGTTTAATCAAGTAATGAGAGTAACTAGGGCGTAAGTGTTCCCCACAGGCTCTTAACTCAGTAATTCTAGCTATAACAATCCTTTCCTAGTATCTTTCATGCAAAGTGATAAGTTAAGTATCTCTAAATCCTTGGTCCGACATCTAGACAATTTCACTCCGTACCTTGGTCTGGCTGCGTGTGTTGCTTTATTAAATTTTATTTTTACCTCATATTAAGCATCATATTCGATATTTGACTAATCTTTAACTTCGTACCAACCGACACTAGCCTTAGTATACACTAAATCTATGTTGATAATTCTTTTCCTAATATCTACCTCCTTGGTTCAGCAAGTAGCAATAAGGCGAGTTCTAACGTTGGTCATCCGTTAAAAAGACTTCTAAGTGAAAGAATTAGCAATACATGCAAGACACTATTCTAATTGTTATTCTAGCTAGATTTTACCTTGTTATTTACCCATAGTTCCCACAACCCTAGTTATGGAGTTTAGTTACCCATGCTAATAATTACACATTTCATATTGATAATATAAGAATTCATGCGCTTATTTTTATGAGAATTAAAAAAATCCCGAAATTCACTTGAATAATTGACAAAAACACCAACAATTGATTCTGGAAAAGTATGATCAAATACCAAAATCAAGAGTTCAATACTTTAACAAGAGAAATAAAAAATAACCAAAAGTCTAACCCCCAAAACTAGGTTTTTCAAAGTATTTATAATAAAATAAAACTTAATAAAAGAAGGACTCTAGTTAAGGCAAATCTATCCAAAACGCGTCTGAATCGACGATCCCTGCGACAGACCGTCGTGGACTACGTCATTCCATACTTGGCATAATTTTTCTGCTACTTTCTTCATCAACTTTCTGTTACCCTCGACGGACAGATATGACGGACTGTTACAAGCACAATGGTCCATCGAGGGGTTCCGTTCCACAACACTTAGAAATTTCTTGAAATTGGTTACTGGAACTACTCTCTGACAACCACGACGAATATGCAGGACGGATTGTCATGGCTATGACGGTCCGTCGTGAGTTTCCATAGTCCCACACTTGTTCAGACTTCCCCAACTTCCTTCACCAGCCATTTTCTTATCACTACGGGGCCACCTACGGACCGTAACAGTCACGACAGACCGTCGCGGGCTCCGTAGGTGGTAACTTCTGCAATTTATGCTCAAATCCTCCGCGTTCTCCTTTTGACAGATTTCCTGCAAATAAAGAGAAACCTACATAAAAAAATCAATACAAAAAGGCTTTAGACACACACTAAACTTAAGGAAAAGACATTGAAAGTACCGTGAGACCACGGTACATCAGTTATAGAGACATTTAAGTATAAGAAAGAAGTTTAAGGAATCTCCATGGAAATAGTAGGTCAGAAGCAATGAAATTTTATAAATTCTAAGAACTTATAAAGAATAACATTAGACATTAAAAAAGAGATTAAAAAGCCTCAAACAATTACATTCCCAGGTAAAGTGTAATATCACTTCCATACAAAAATATAAGTAATTCAAATGGAGGACATTCGACTCCTTTATTATGACCCTAAAATTGTTAGTATCATAAATGATTTTCCTCATCGTCTCAGAATAGTCATTACTATTGTTTAGGATTCACTTCACCAACCTAACTTATTGGAACTGAACCATAGTTATTGTTATGGTTATATTATGTTGTTACAAAGAATTAATGTTATTATCATCCAAGCAGTAAGCGACATCATTCATAACTGGATATTCTAGACAAAAATATTTACACATAACTATTAAAATCTCAAAGAATAATTTTCTGAGTGCTTGAACTCACAAATATTAAAAATTAATAATAAAGATACTTTCCTAACAATCAAGAAGAAAAATGCATGTTGCTTAACATATTTTTCAAAAAGATAGTCTGTCAGTCTATCCAAGTTTACAGTTCACAAATTTAATTGAAAATCAAGACAAAAGAAAGAGCTATTACTTGTTTATCAACAAAACAAAAATAACTTTATTAAAAGAAAGAGTTATCACTACGGCAAAATGATCTTTAGTGACAATTATAAATGTCCTCAGAAAAAAGTTCATAGCAACATTGAATCTAATGAAAATTAATTAATGTAGGTAAAGATTCTAGCACTTTTAATTACTGTGCATATTTATTGTTGATAAAGAATATTTTTATTTCAGTGTAATTTGGACATTTATTAGTTTCAAGAAAATTTGATCTCTTATTATGCCTAAAAGAAGAGACGAATAAATATGACAAATTAGTTAACTTGCGATAAAAGAAGTGAACTAATTGTCTCTATGCTAATTTCTAGGCTGGGTCCAATGGCATATAAAGTGTTTGTACCTAAGAATGAGGAATAAAAATAATATACTAATTGTGACAAAGAAGAGAGAAATGTGTTTGGGTCTTTTAACAAACTTCAACATTGGTGGCGTATTAGTTATCACATATATATTTATTGTTCTGTGCTATCAAATATAGCACAAGCCACAAGAAATTATTCCATAAAGTGTATGAATAAAACTACATAAAGAGACAAAATAGAAGATAAATTTTCAATTATCCTCGCTGAAATTTTTGACTAAATTAAAAAAAGACACCAAAATAGAAAAAAGAAATGACAATAGATACATGAATTACTTTGACTTACAGTAAAACTAAGCTTCATTAGATAGAAGGAAGAAAACTTTGAGGAATGAATGCTTAATTAATGTATTTAAATTCAACTCTCCAACACAGAAAAAATCTACAAACAATAGTGATAGAAATAAATTTTTGTCATTAAATAACCAAATTAATGGATCCAACAATTTCAGTAGTTTTATGAATTGTGGACTGAGAGGTGCAATAGTAGTAATGTCACATTGCGATCAAAGCCATTTTTCTTTATTTATATGAAGAAACCTGTAGGAAGGGAAGAAAGAAAAGATCGATTTTCAATCATCCTTGCTGAAATTTTTAATATAATTTAAAAAAGGTCACCAAAATAGTAAAAAGAAATTGTCATAGTTACATGAATAACTATGACTTATAGTAAAGATTAATCTCCATGAAGTAGTAGGAATAAAACTTTAAGGAATGAAACAATCTTCATAAGAAGCATAATTAAAGTATTTGAATTCGATTACCCTAGAACGAAAAAAATCCTACAAATAATAGTGGCAGAAACTCCCTCTATTTATATTAAACAAAGTGTAGGTCACAATTCTTTGGAAAAGATAGAACTCTTCGGAAATGTCACAACCTTATATAAAAGTGACAACTTTTCATAAAAGTCGCAACTCTTCATAAAAGTCGTAACTTTTTCTAAAGGTCGCAACTTTTCATAAAAGTCACAAATTTTCATAAAAGTCACAACTTTTTATTAAAGAGGAAGACTAGTTTTTGTAATAAATAAATTTAAAGGAGAATCCTTGTTTGTGGTGGCGCCACGTAGGCGGGTCTAGGATTTTCTTTTATAATTTATATAATTATTTATTAATTCAAATTGACCCCTTTTCATAATTGTTTTTAGTAAAAATATTCTCTTTCACTAGTTATTAATCTCTTGATATGAGTATTACATGCTTATTCATTATGAATTAATATAATTGAATTATGAACGTGACATAAATATTATGAAGAATATTTTAAATAGTAATATTTTAAAAATATAAGTTCTAAAAATGATGAATATTATTATTAGAGTTTTATTTTATTTTAAAGGTTCTTTCGATCTTCACCGACGTTCTTACTAAGTAAGATGACTAGGCTGAAATTACATTTCATTCTTTCCCTACTATATATTTGCAGCAACATATTAAGTTAATGGAATATGAATTAAGTTAATACTATTGGATGGTTTATTCAAGCTCAAATTTTTCATATTATTTTTTTTCCTTAAAGTTTTAACAAATAAGACCTCTAATTCTTAAAAGGAAATCAAAATTGAATTGTTTAATTATCTCGAAATATCTAAAAGAACTTATTACCGACATGCATGTTTCATTGATTTGTTTATAAAAGTGAAAAAAGATTAATAACCCGAATTGTAACTCAAAATTAAAGCAACCGATTCTTTTATTTTACTTGAACGATGTGCCACCCACGACCTTCAAATTCTAGATCCGCCTCTGCTCATCCGTAACCCAAAATTATAAAATAAGAAATATAAAGTATAAGTAATTGGCTTAAACAACTGCGCTCACGAAATTGGGTGGTGATTTGCTTGTTTTGGCATTAATAAATTTATATCGCATTACAAACACAATTTATTTATAATTATTAGTCATTGTGGAATTTTTATGTCGCCAAACTAAGAAAGACTCATCAGAATTAGTGGAAACAGCTATAAATGCCTTGTATTTGGATAGATTGTACATATCATACTCCTTGAGTTCGATCCTTCCCTGAAGTCTAGACCACCGCCTTGTCAACGCAAGTTGATTTGCCCATCAAACTTTTTTTTTTAAAAAAAAATTGTATACAAAAATTCTAGATATAAGGTTGCTTTGAATAAAAAGCGCATAATTTTGTTCAACGTATAATTATTTCTTAAAAGGTAAAATCTTAGTTGCTTTGAATTTATTTTATATAATTCAAATAAGGATGGATTTAATGCATAAATTTTGTTAATTTTAGAATTTAAAATATTAGAAAAATAATCTATTTTGTCAAGTGTGAACTCTATTTTAAAAGGATGAAAAGGTGAAAGTACATTTTTTATGAGGCTTCGTACTTTAAAATTTAGTAATAACTTAGTTTTTTAATTTTTTAATTTTATTATTTATGAGATAATTTGAATTCAAACAGATTTCTTTTTCTCTTAATCTACTCGTCTAGTCAAACATTTCTATTAAATTGAAATGAAAGGAATAATGTGAATTTCACTAAAGAAAGTGGAAAAACTTAATTAATTAAGACAACTTGAAGTATGTTGTGTTTTTATATAATTTTTTGATCGTACAATTTTCTTTTATAGTGAGTTGAAAAATTGTTATGGGTAATAAATAGCCATAAATATGGGAAGGCTCGTTTGGTCGGTTTGGCCTTACTCGGAATTTAATAGAGATGGACTAAGATTTTGGAGTCCATTTATGAAAAAAAAACTTTTTAGCCCGGTCTGAATAAGCCTGCTAATTTGTGGAGCTTGAGAAATATAGGTAGGGTCGGATCGTGGGCCACTAACAATTAATTAAAAAGTATAATATAATACTAAAATTTAAAATTAAAGAGAGTCCAAACTCAAAACAATTAGCTTAATATTTCTATTTAGATATTTATACTTTTACTTGAAAAAAACATAATAAAACATTAGTAAAGATAATTTTATTTGTGGATTTGATTAACACGCAGTAACATTAACCTAATGTAATATTGTTATGTTGATATTTATGATCATATTTTTAAATTATAATTTATAATTTAATTTAATAATCATAAAAAATATAATTTTTTTAAAAAGTGGGTAGGCCTGGCAAGACTGTAGCCCACGTATTTGTGGGTTGAGCCTACCATATTCTGGCCCACATAAAACATAAGCTAGCCCAGCCTAGTCCGTAAAATATCAAAACATGTATGAGTTAGCCCGGATGAAGTGAGCTAGCCCATATTGACATCTCTAATAATGAGTTAGCTTACTAAAAAAAGGATTGTAATAAGTTAACAAAATAGAAATCGATTTACAAAGTCTTAAATGTTTAACTTTTAAATAGTTCAAATACAGAAATATTTTTTTAAGAACAAAATTCTAGTCAATTCTAAAATACTAAATATTAGATGTTCTTATGTCTTATAAATATAAAAAAAGGTTTCTAATTGTAGACTTAGACAATTAAAAGACTCATAAGGATTCAAAATAAGATTTTGCTACAATAACAATTATAAAGACATGTGTACATACATAGAACGAGTTGAAATGAACAAATACTCATCCATGTTGTTCGATGTAAAGCCCTATACATTTTGTGTAAGGTAGAAGAAATACATGCTGTGAACTCTTTATCAGTTGTTATTGTGTTTGTTTCATAGACTCTTGGCCAAATCTTTAAACTCTTATCAAATATCCAGCTTTGAGCTGAATAAGTCTTCATGAAGGTCGATTTCTTGGCATTTGTGAGATTTAAAATGCCTTGATGGAATTCATTCAAGCTCATTGAGGTAATGTGTAGTGTGACGAAAAACAGAAGACCACATGTAAGCTCATCGAAGAAAGGATATTCATAGAGTATAGTAAAGAATTTCTTATCTTGTAAAGGAAGAAACCTTCGACAAGGCAATATTATTTTGAAGGAGTATGCTTTGAAGTTCACTGAATTGGCTAAGTATGCTCTGACTATGGTTGTTTATTCTAGGGCAAGAATGAGTATGTTCGTGTTAGGTGTGTCTGATATGTTGTAAAGGACTGTCGTACCACCATGTTGATAAAAGAGATAGGTATTTCTCGTTAAATGATACATGTACAACAAATTGAGAGAAGAAGCTCAAAGCAAGGGAAAAAGGGTCAAAGAGGGTAAGGACCGGTGATGGTGACGTTTCTCATCTAAGTTTAGTGGACAAAGGCATCCTCAATTCTAGCAAAAAGTTTTCCAGACAAGGTTCTTCTAATGATTCAACTCCTAAGTTCAACAAGGATAAGGTGTCTAACCCCAAGCCCCAAGGAGGTGGTAATGAACCCTCTATCCCCACTTGCACTAGGTACGGCAAGAAACATGATGGAAATTATTTGGCCGGTACGGATGTTTGCTTTGGTTGTGGAAAGAGTGGTCACAAAGTTAAAGAATATTGTCCGTTCCAAGATAGCAAGGGTAAGGATGATAGGAAAACTCAACCTAATAGTTCCATTTCGGGTGCTCTGAAGCAAAATAGGTTTCATTCTCTTTAGACTCAACAAGATCGTGAAGGTTCACTTGATGTGGTGACCGTTATGTTGAAGTCTTTCATCTTATTGTTTATATTTTACTTGATTCAGATTCTACCTTATCATTTTTTACTCCTTATGTGGCCATGAGATTTGATCTTGGACCCAAAATCCTTTCTAATCCCTTTCATTCTCTACTCTCGTGGGTGATGCTATGTTGGCTACAAGAGTATATCAAAATTGTCCTATTTTCTTTTCTCATAGATCTACTCATATTGATCTTGTAGAGCTTGATATGTTAGATTTTGATGTTATTCTTAGCATGTATTGGCTTCATGAATGTTATGCTTCCATAGATTGTACGACCCGATTGATCACTTTCAAAGTTCCAAATGAACCTATCATATCATGGGAAAAGGGAAACTACGTCTTTAAGGGTAACTTGCCTATAATATAGGAAATGATTTCTAAGGGCTACATTTATCATATTGTTCTGTTTGGGGATATAGGTTTCGATGATCTTCTCGATGTTCCTCCCGAGAGGGAATAGACTTTGGCATTGACCTTTATCTCTATTCCTCCTTACAGACCATATGGCCCGAGTTAAAGGACCAATTGCCAGATCTTTTGGATTAGGATTTTCTTAGTCTGAGTATCTCTCTATGGGGTGTTCTGTCTTTATCTATTATAAAAAAAAGATGGTTTTCTTTGAATGTGCATCGATTATCAACAATTGAATAAGGTTACCTTTTAAGAATAAGTATCTTATTCAAAGGATATATAATTTGTTTGATCAACTCCAAGAAGCAAGTTACTTCTCTAAGATTGAACTTTGGTCGGGTTATCACTATTTGAGGCTAAAGGAAGATGACATTCCTAAAATGACTTTTCAAACATTGTATGGTCATTATGAGTTTTTTGGTGATGCTTCTTGATTTGGCTAATGCCCCGACAATATTTACGATTTGATGAATAATTATTTTAGAAATACCTTGATATGTTTATCGATGATATCTTAATTTACTCATGGAGTGAGGAAGAGCATGTTGAGCATTTAAGGATTGAGGTGAAAATTCTCAAGGATCGTGATTGTATGCTAAGTTTAGCAATTGTGAGTTCTCGTTGAGGTCCGTTGCTTTCCTAGGCCATATTGTCTCCGGTGAAGATATTCAAGTTGATCCTATGAAAATTGAGGCGGTTAAGAATTAGCCTAGACCTTTTTCTGCTACAAATTTACGGAGTCTATTGGGTTTGATCGGTTACTATAGAAGGTTTGTGGAAGGATTTTCCTCTATTGCTTCACCTTTAATGACATTGACTCAAAAGAGGTAAAAAAATTATGAAAGATATCTTGTGAGAAGAGTTTCCAAGAATTGAAGGATAGACTTCACCTTGTCCTTTATTTTGATGTTACCAAAGGATTGAATGTTTTGTGATTTATTATTATGCTTCACGTACAAGTCTTGGTTGTGTTATGATGCAACATGCAAAAATCATTGCTTATTCTTTAAGGCAATTGAAGGTGCATGAAAAGAATTATTTGACTCATGATTTGAAATTAGAACCAGTGGTATTTGCTCTAAAAATTTGGAGACAATACTTGTATGGTGTTCATGTAGATGCATTAACCGAGCACAATAGTTTGAAGTATGTGCCCACTCAAAAGGATTTGAATCATCGCCAAAGGAGGTGACTTGAGTTATGAAAGGACTATGACATGAGTGTCCTATATCATTACGAAAAGGCAGTTTTGGCGACAGATGCTCTTAGTCGATTATTGATAGGTACTGTGCTCATATTGGGGATGATAAAGAGTTAGTTCGGGTTGTTTATAAATTGGCCCGATTGGGTGTTCATTTGGTTAATTATAATCAGGGTGTTGTTGTTTTTCATAGTGGTTCAAAATAGTCTTTTGTATCGGATGTGAAGGTTAAGAAAGATCTTTATCGGGTACTAGTTCACTTAAAGAAGGCAGTTTTTAAAAAAGCTATTGAGGATTTCTCTCAAGGGTGAAATAGTGTATTTCGATAACAAGGTCGACTATGTGTTCTAAATGTTGATGAGTTGAGTAATCAGATTCTGACGGAAACCCACAGTTATCGGTATTCTACTCAACTAGAAAAAACACTAAGATGTACCTTTATTTATGAAAATTCTATTGGTGGAATGGGATGAATAAGGATATTGTGAAATTTGTGTCCAAATGTATGAATTGTCAAAATAAAAGTTGTGCATCAAAAACTGAGTGGTTTGGCTCAAAACATTAGTACCCCATTATCTCCGATCGATGTATTCAATTTACATCTTTGTTTTGGAAGTCATTTCATAGAAGGTCTTCATACTGAAGTGTAACTTAGCACAACTTTTAATCCTCAAACAGATGGGAAATCTGAGCATACATTTCAAACCTCAGAGGATATGCTTAGAGCTTGTGTAATTAATTTCAAAGGAAATTAGGATGATCATATGCCTTTGATCGAGTTTCTCACGACAATAGTTATCATTCTAGCAATGGAATAACACCGTTTGAGGCTTTCTATGGTAGGAGGTGTATGTCTCATTTAGGTTGGTTTGAAGCTGGTGAGGTTAATTTGATAAGGCCTAGTTGGTGCATGAGGCTATTAAAAAGGCTCAACTTATTTGTGAGAGGTTGAAAATGGTTCAAAATTTAAAGAAGTCTTATTGTGATGTTAAGAGAAGATAACTAGATTCTGATGTTAAGAGAAGATAACTAGAATTTGACGTTAACTACTAGGTCTACTTTAAAATTCACCTATGAAAGATCTAATGAGATGTGTAAATAAAGGTAAATTTAGTCCCCGATATGTGGGCCCCTATCAAATTTTGAGGCATATTGACAAAGTTCTTATGAACTTGAGCTGCCTAATATTTTAACATAAGTACATCCAGTTTTCCAAGTCTCATTGTTGAAGAAGTGTGTTGGAGTTTCGATGTCCATTATAAGTTTGGAAGGTTCAGGAGTTAAAGAGAACCGTCCTTATGAAGAAATACCGGTTGAAATTTTAGACAAGCAAGTTCGAAAGTTGAGAAACAAGGAAGTTTCTTCTGTGAAGGTTCTTTGGAGGAATAAATTAGTTGAGGGTGATACTTGGGAGGTCAAAACTGATATGATTTCCTGGTATCTTATCTCTTACCATCCTCTCTTACTCTAGCTTAAGGTATTAGTTCCTCATGGTGTATTCTTTTGGATTCATGCGTTTTAGTCATTCTCATATTTCCATATTCATGCATTTTCATGAAAACTTTATTTTTGATGTTATGATTTAGCTTGGAGTAATATCTCCATGTTTACATGCATTATTATGAAATTTGCATTCATGTTGGGTTGCTAGCTTCTCTCCTACTCGATTCATGTTATCTTGAGTTTCAGTCGATGATGAATTTTCTCAAGGGGGATATTGTAAAACCTTGAAAGTTAGAAAAAACAAAAAATACCAAAAAGGGCTACTAACACAATTCCATGAAACTATTCTACGATTTTTAGAAAGTTCCATGGATAGTAAACAAGTCTTGTAAGAAGTGATAAATTATTTTGGAAATCAAGCCCAATAACCCATTCTACAATTGACCAGAATAGACCGAATGGTCTACGGATCGTAGAAAGGTCACAAACTAAATTTTGAGTTGAAAGTTGAGGCCTACGAATGTGGTCTACGGACCGTAGGAAGTTTGAAGGTCCATAGAAATGAGCCGTAGGATTTGCCTTTGATTTTAGTCCCCATTCACTTGACCTAAGGTTTACTAGTATGGTTTGTAAGTCACAATTGTACAACTAAACGACATTTATTTTAGATGTGTTGGTCTTTTCCTATGCATCTAATTCCTATACTACATCATTTTTTTTTTCTATAAATAAACCTCTGTGATTGATTTTACCCCTAAATCTACTAATTCCCAAATCATTCAATCAAATCCCAAAATCTTCTCCAAGGTTTTCTTCAAAATCCTCTCTCTAGATTAAGGAAGAAGGAGCTCGGATTTCCAAGTCAAGTATCATTTTCATCAATTTCTTAAGAATTGTATATCAAGGTATGTAGGGCTTCATCAATAGGTTCTATTTACCTATTGAGGTTAAAGGTCTCTCAATTCTCCAAGTCAATTTTCAATTGAATTGATTAGGTTTTCACTTAATTCTTTATGGGTTCGATTGGTGTTGATTCGATTGTTCAATTTTGATCTTATTATGATTATTTTGAATTAATTACATGACTTAAAATTGTTTTCACATAAACTCATGCATTGATGATTTTGAATATGAACCCTAATTTATATATATTTATGAAGAATCTTGAATCTATAAATGATGTTTTTATCAAGCTATGCATGATTTATGGAAAGAAAGGTTTTATGATCTAGGTCTATAGAAATAAAGATTTTATGGAAAGAAAAGGTTTCATGTTTGTTTTCCTAATGACATGATGTTTTGAATATGTTTTAACTTGGAGTCGATGTTCCTCTTTGGTTATGAGCATTTTAATGAAGTTGCATTCATGTTGGGTTGTTAGTTTTTCCTACTTGTTTTCATGCTACCTTGAGTTCCATTTGAGAAATAATGTTGCAAGGGAGAGATATTGTAACAACCCAGAATTTGAAAAGGGTTATAGTGAGTTAAACAGGAAAGTCCACAAACCCAAAACAAACCATAAATCCTTCAGGAACTCTAATCGGTTCATTTAGGACATCTCTGGCCATTTAGGGGAAGTGGTCTAGATATTTATGGAAGCCATGGTATGTGGTGATCTATACGTCTCCCTAAACGAATAGTGAAGAGTTGTACTGACTGTTTATAGGTCCATAGGTAACTCGTCAATTTTTAAGTTAGGGTTGTTTTAGTCTTTCCCTGATGTACATGATTCCCAAGCTATGTAATCTAACCCCTATTTTAATCCCTATATAAGTGATTTAAGTCCTAAAACTATCCATCCTAAATCATTCATTAAATTCTTAAATTTCCCTCCAAGTTCATCCCCAAAAATTCTCTTAAAGCTAAGGTTTTAGTTCAAAATCTCCAATTCATCATAGCTTTTGGGCATGAACCACTATGGTATATCAGTATTCACCCATAGAGTCTTTTCCTCCACAAGGTTTCTAAAATCTCCAAGTTTTACAAGTTAAATTCTCAATTCAAAGATAGGGTTTTATTCAATCTGTATGGGTTCTTTTCAATTATGATTAAATTACTTGTTTCCTATATTCCATATATGATCTATGATATTTAGACTTTGAACACATGATAATTCTTATGAATTATGAAATATGAATTTATAAAGATGTGTATGCTTTTATGAAGTTGATGTAAATGATTTGAGGATGCTTTGAGATTGAAGTATCAATGTCGTTGTTGTGAAAGGTTTTATCATATATGAATTCATAAGGTTGAAATATTTTCTCACCCAAGTTAATTAAAGTTTTAGGAGCTATTCTATAAGAACTTTAGCATAAATTGATTTCTTAATTGTATATTTCCACAAATGTTAATATGATTATGACTAATGAATATTTCGTGAGATTTTAATTATCACTGAGCTGGATTTTAGATGAAGGTTTCTATTTCGCATCCGTGGACCTTTAGTAGTAATCCATGAGTCCTAGAACTATGTGCCGCCCAAAGGATTTCCTGAAATAGACATTAGCTAGTGGATCCACTTTAGCTCAGATTTATGGTTCTTACCTTGTCAAGTAAGGAAATCTCATTTTGGTGTGGGATAAACACCAAAATTCATGTTATAGCTCAGATATTCTATGTCGGTTATGTCACGCTCCGAGCCTATCCTTGACGTGGCTGGCTCCCAAAGACCATTGCTAGCATCGAGCCAACTCTTGACTTGTCTTACTTAACTCAGCGGAAGACTTAACTCAATATAACGCAAAAAATATTCTCACAAGGATAACTTAAAATAAATGTCTTGGCCAAAATGACATTTAAATATCAAAATAGAATATCTGAAATGCAAGATAAAGAGAGACTCAAAACTGAACTATCTGACTGACTATTTGTCTATGAGGCCTCTATAATACTAAGATGGATGTTAGGACAGACCCTACAACATCCTATAAAAGAAAACTAAAAAGCAGTAAATATGTGTCCTACAAAATGCTAGGAGGCTCACCACTGCCTCCGAGTGCTCTGCGGAATCAATGAGGCGCTAGATTATATTGATCCTCGTTACCTGCGTCTGCATCATAATACGATGCAGATCAACTGGCATCAGTACATTGAATGTACGAGTATGCGAGTTGGCATAGTAACAAAACTTAAGCTTGAAAAGAGTAAGAGGGAACACTTACCTTGGCTCTGCTCAACTCATGAAATATTGAACTTAATATAAAGTAATAATAACATATGATGATATATATATATATATATATATATATAAGTAATTCAATAACAACTTAGTTCGTTAAAGAAATGCAATAATAAAACTCAACTTTACTTATATATGAAAGTAATATAGGTTTATGTGGGCGATTCTCTAATCAACAACCACCACAAGGAACCTTAGTGGTTATACAACGTCTTGCCCACGCTGGCAGAACCGTCCTATACTTTGTCATCGCATATAACTCCTTAACTTAGTGGATCCAGTAGCTTAACTTACGTAATAATCTAAAAAGTATGATCCGTTAACACTCATGATGGCTACATGATTTACATGGAGACTTGAGTTAATATGAACTCTTATCCTCACACCTTTGCTTAATACTACTAAAAAAATATACTTTAGCTCATGCTTTTAAAAACAACTTCCTTTCTTTGGGTTGAGATAATTTCTCAACACTTAGCTTTAAAATGCTCTCTTGGAATTAGTGTTTCCTTTTCTTGTTCAAATCTCTTTTGGGAATAATAGTTTCCTCTTAACTTAAATGTGAAAACATTCATAAGATTTTAGGGAATACTTAGTTCCCTTATAAATTTTGAGAAATGAACTCAACTCTTTACTTTTTGCTTAACTTGAAAACTTGAGTTTTAATCAACTCTTAGGGAATACTTAGTACCCTTATATTTCTTTGAAGGAAAGACTTCAACTTTTACTCTTCAATTTAACTTGAAACTTGAGCCATAAAATGAAGTTAAAAATGTTTAATAAAGACTCTTGAAATTCCTTAAGAACTTTAATTTGGACTAGTTTCTTAACCTTAGACTTGACTCTAACTTCCTTGACTTTGATTTTACTTTCCTTGAATTGGATTACGGATTCAAGCTTATGATTTGAGTTCTTTAATGATTTCTATGTGTTTAGAAATCAATTGAAGTAATTATAATCATTGGAAGATGTTAATGTACCTAGGAAGGAATTAAAAAGGCTAAACTACGAAAACTTGGCGAAAAACGCCGATCCAACCGCGTTTAGGGCGCACCGCACTAGACCAATTGATATGAGACACCATTTTGGCGCACTGCAGGCGTGCCGCCCGAGGCCTTCTTGTACAGATGGGGGGCGCTGCGCCAGGTGCTACCTTTCTTCTCTTGTTTTTATCCTAAATTGCCTAAATATTCCCCAAACCCTTAGGATCATCACTACCTTAAATACTCAGTAGATATAACTTGAAAACAACATCGGAAACTACAAATCAATGCCAATGGGCATTCAAACAACTCAACCAAATATCCAATGAGATTCGTTAAGGATTCATTTCTTAACATGTAAAAAATTCTAAATCCACTGAATTGAAACAAGTTTTGGTGTGTGGATGAATTAACCCGACATGAAAGATATCACATACCTTGAAAGGGTTCTCCCCCGACGAATTCCACTTGTAATTCATTGGCGTTTTGGCGAAACGTTGATCTTTTTCCCTTTTCCTTCTTCTCTTCTCTCTTTTCTCGTCTCCAAGCGCTAAGCGTAAAGTTAATTTTTTTCTAATCTGAACTAAAACTTTTTTTACCCTAAATAAATCCCTAAAACGAAATAGGAAACTAATTGGTGAAAAGACTAGTTTTCCCTTCCTTAAATCCGTATTGGGACTTCCTTGAATCTAACAACCCAACTTTCGATAGGCATATCTCCCTCATATGATATCGAAAATGCGCAAACTCGGCGACGTAGTAAAGATCACTCCAAGGAATTTCCAACCATATCAAGAACTACCTTTAACTCATCTTGAGATAGAAGTTATGGCCGTTTGGAAATGACCAAAACTCATTTTGTTAACTTAGGAAGTTTTCCAGTTTTTTCTCTTTCTTTCTTAAAGTGATTATTTTTAGTTTCTTAGCTTATTCCTAGCTATTTCGAGTTACGAGATGTTAGAATATCTTCCCCTTGGGAACATTCATCCTCAAATGAGATTTATTTTACCAAGCTAAGGAGAGTTACATCAAGTTCAACACTCAACAATCAAGAGCAAGTAACAACATGTTTAATCATAGTTTATAAAATACTAAGAAGATAATTTATACCTTGATCTGCATTCTCTTCGGATTCAAAGAGATGTGGATATCTCTTCTTCATATCCTCTTCATCTTCCCAAGTCGCTTATTCAACAAATTGATTCCTCCAAAGAACCTTAACTAACACAACCTCCTTTGTTCTCAACTTGTGAACTTAGCGATCTAAAATTTGAACTGGAATCTCTTCATAGGATAAGATATCCTTAATCCCAACATTTTCAGTTGGTACAACCAATGAAGGAAAACCCATGCACTTCTTCAACATGGAAACATTAAATACTGAATGAAATGTTGTTAACTCTTGTAATAGATCCAACTCATAAGCTACAATGTCAATTTTCTTGGATATTCTATAGGGTCCTATATACCGGGAATTAAGCTTTCCCTCCTTACCAAACCTCACAACAGCCTCCACGGATGAAACTTTCAGATATACCCAATCATCCACTTCAAACTCTAACAGCCTCCTCCTAACATCTGTGTAGGATTTTTGATGACTCTATGCCGTTTTCAGTCTCACTTAAATCATCTTCACCTTCTCCATGGCTTGGTGTACTAGATCTGGTCCTATCAACCCTGCTTCACCAACTTTGAACCATTCAATAGAAGATCTTCTCCTTCTCCCATAAAGAGCTTTATATGGAGTTATCTGGATGCTCGAATGGTAGCTATTATTGTAAGTGAACTCAATGAGTGGTAGGAGATCATCCAAATTCCCCTTAAGATCAATCACACAAGCCCTCAACATATCTTCTAAAGTCTGGATAGTATGCTCTGCTTGCCTATCCATCTGAGGATGAAAATCAGTGTTTAAGTTCACCTTTGAACCTAAAACTTTTGTTGAAAGACTTCCAAAATGGAGTAGTAAATTGTGCACCTCAATTTGAAATGATCGAGACTGGACTCAATGAAGTCTCGCCACCTCTTGAGTGTATAACTTTGCATAATCCTCTCCTGAATGAGTAGTCTTTACCGATAAAAAGTGGGCTGACTTTTCCATTCTATCGTCAATCACTGATATTGAATCATGCTTCTTGCGACATCTTGGCAAGCCTGTGATTAAGTCCACATTAATCATCTCCCACTTTCATTCCAGAAGTTCTATATCCTGAGCCATCCCATTAGACCTTTGGTGTTCTAATTTCACTTGCTGGCAATTCGTGTACTTGGCAACAAACTCAGCAATTTCCTTCTTCATACCTTCCCACCAATATACCTCTCTCAAATCACGGTACATCTTTGTGGAACTCGAATGAATGGAATATCTGGAGCTATGGGCTTCCTCCATGATCCTTTCTTGGAGTCTATCCACCCTAAGTACACACAACCTACCTTGATACTTCAGCAGACCATCTCCCCCTTGTTCAAAATCTAATACCCTTTACTTACGAACATTTGCCTTGAAAACAAGAAAAATGGGGTCTTGGTCTTGCTTTTCTTTCACCTCTGCCACTAGTGATGATTCAACCCAATTAGTCACTACTATCCCTCGTTCTGTGGAATCCATGAGTCTGACCCCCAAGCGTGCAACTCTGTGTATATCTTTGGCTAACTCCTTCTTTTCTTCCTGAACATGGGTGGTACTCCCATGGATAACCTGCTTAAAGCATCAACAAACACATTAGCCTTACCTGGTGGTAAAGAATACGCATGTCATAATCCTTGAGTAATTCTAACCACCTCCTCTGTCTGAGATTTAGTTCATTCTGGGTGAACATATATTGTAGGATCTTGTAATTAGTGAATATATCAACATGAACACCATACAAGTAGTGATTCTATATCTTCAAGGCAAAAACTACAACAACCAATTCTAAGTCATGAGTTGAGTAATTCCTCTCATGAACCTTCAACTATCTGGAGGCATACGCTATAACCTTTCCATTCTATATTAACATACATCACAACCCAACTCTAGATGCATCACAATACACCACAGAACCTTAAGTACCCTCTAGTAAGGTCAAAACCATGACAGTAGTCAACCTCTTTTTCAATTCCTGAAAGCTTTTCTCATAATCTTGAGACCATTGAAATTTAACTGTATTCTAAGTCAACTTAATCAAGGGAGATGAGATAGATGAAAACCCCTCAAAAAAACTTCTATAGTAGTCATCCGAACCCAAGAAACTCCATATATTAGTTGTCCACATAGGTGTAGGCAACTCTGAACTGCTTCTATCTTTTGGGTATCAACTTTAATCCTATCACTGGAAACTATGTGGACTAAGAATGCCACAGACTTAAGCCAAGCCTCACACTTGGAGAACTTGGCATACAACTCCTTATCTTTGAAAGTCTGAAGGACTATCCTGAGGTGACTAGCATAATCTTCTTCATTTCTTGAATAGATTAGTATGTCATCAATGAACATGATAACAAACATATCTAAATAAGGTTTGAAGACTTTGTTCATAAGATTCATGAAGGCTGCTGGTGCATTGATCAATTCATAATGCCCATGTCTGGTTCTAAAAGTTTTCTTTGGAATGTTGCATTCCCTAACCTTTAACTGATGGTAGCCAGATCTGAAATCAATTTTTAAGAAACAGGTGGCACCCTGAACTTGATCAAAAAGATTATATATCCTTGGAAGAGGATACTTTTTCTTGATGGTAATCGTATTCAATTGACGGTAGTCTATACATATCCTAAGGGAACCATATTTCTTTCTTACAAACAAGACCATAGCGCCCAAAGGTGAGACACTTGGTCGAATGAACCTTTATCTAACTGATATTTCAGCAGTTCTTTCAACTCTTTAACTCTGCTGGTGCCATTTTTTATGGCGGAATAGAGATAGGACAAGTATCTGGAATGATGTCTATGTTGAAGTCTATTTCTCTCTTAGGAGGGACTCTGGGTAGATCATCAAGAAAAACTTCTGGAAACTCCTTTACCATAGAAACTAACAGAAAAGAAGGTACATCAGCACTTGAGTCATTAACTCGGACTAAGTGATAGATAGATCCCTTTGAAACTAACTTTCTCGCCTTAAGGTACGAAAGAAAATGACCCTAACACACTGATAAACTACTACTCCACTCTATGACTGGTCCATTAGGAATCTGAAACTTAACAACTCGAGTTCTACAATCTGTTGATGCATAACAGGCATGAAGCCAGTCCATACCTATGATGACATCAAAATATACCATGTCTAACTCCACTAGGTCAGCCATGGTGTTCTTGTGATTGATGGGAACATGACAATCATGATAGACTCTTTTTGCTAGAATAGACTCTCCAACAGGTGTAGAAACACAAAAGGGTTCCCAAAGTTTCTGAGGAAGAATCTCAAACTGATTTGCAACATAGGGAGTTACAAAAGATAAACTTGCTCCTGGGTCTAACAAAGCATAAACATAAAAAAGTAAAGACTTTGATCATACCAGTGACAACATCTAAAGAATTCTCTTGCTCTTGATGGCTAGTGACTTCATAGAGGAGGTTTGCCCCTCGGCCAGTACCAGAAGTGTCTCCTCTAGGTGTATCCCTATCTGGTGGAGCAACTAATGAAGACTGGGCTCTGTTTATCAAATTTCAACTACCTTGCATGTTCTTAAGGCACTCTCTCATAACGTGACTCTCTTTACCATAGTTGAAGCAACCTGTCTCGCCATTACGACATTTACCTGCATGGGTTGTACCACACTTAGCATATGGATTAGCCCAACTTACTCCCTGTGGCACACTTCCTTGAGACTGTGCTGGTCTAGCTTTGAAGTTCTGCGAATTCTAGCCATGATGCTCACCTTTGTTTTTGGGTATGGGAGCACTAGCAGATGATGATGAAGGCCCCTATTGTTTCTGAAACTATGGCTGAATTGAACCGCCCTTCTGATTCCCCGAATCATTCCCAGTCTTAGATTTATGTTCCTATACTCTTCTATATCTCTCAACATCTCATCTTCAACCTGTTGCACATAAAACATCGGCCTGGATATGTCCATGTCGCCTATCAACATTTCAACTCTGTCCTCTTTTCTTGAAGCATGACCCAAGCAAGCGACAAACAAGCTAACTATGTTTCTCATATCCTTACCATTCCAAGAGCATAGCAGGACATCTGGGTTGAACTTTAACTCATATTCCTTCATACTCAAAGAGTCCTGTTTCAGTGTAAGGAACTCATGTACCTTTGCCTCTTTCAGTTCTCAAGGAAAGAAATTCCCCAAGAAAGCTTCTTTAAAGAAAGTTCAACTCAGACGTGGTGCATCCTCATCTCTGCCCTCCTTCCACTTATTGAACTAAGTCCTATACACATTCTTCAGTTGGTATGCGGCTATCTCAACTCTTTTAGCATAAACAACATGCATCACATCAAAAACCTTCTTTAACTCTTCCACAAAAAATTTCGAATCCTCAGTATTGCTTGAACTACTGAAATTGGGAGGATTCATTCTCGGGAATTCACAAATCTTCAAGCTGCCAGCCTCTTATTGTCGAGCTCCTCTCTGTTGCCCTACATGGTTAGTCACCACTTGGCTAAACATCCAGATAGCCTCACGGAACTCAACATTGGTGACTTCTCCTTGAGGTTGCACGTTTGGTGCATTAGGTACCTCTGGCTCCTCAGCATTCCTTCTGGATGGACGACCTATTGCTGCTCTTCATGGAGGCATGATGATAAGAAACAAGAGCAAGCATGAATTAGAGAGAAACGTCTTAGTGATAAACTCTAAGGCACAAAAAGGAATATGAAGGAAGTGAGGAATTCCTAAATGTTGCAAGCTCTTAATTATAGATGTGGCGTGCTTCACATCCATACCAAAGACCCTACAGACAAGACTTCATAGACTCCTTAGGACTCTTGAACTCTAGGCTCTAATACCAAATTTGTCACGCCCCAGCCCACACCCTGACGTGGCCGGCACCCAATGACCATTGCTTGTCTTGAGCGAACACTTGTCCTGACTTACTTAACTTAGCGAAAAAAACTTAACTCAATATAACACAAGAAATATTCTCATAGGGATAACATAAAATAAATGTGTTGGCCAAAATGTCACTAAAGTATCAAAATAGAGTATTTGAAATTCAAGATAAAGAGATACTCAAAATCAAATTATCTGACTAACTATCTGTCTATGAAGCCTCTATAATACTAGTATGGATGATTGGACACACCCCACAACATCCTATAAAAGAAAATTGAAAAGCAGTAAATATGTGTCCTCCAGAACACTAGGAGGATCACCACTGACTCTGAGTGCTCTGCTGGATCAACAAGACGCTGGATGATGTTAATCTTGATAAACTGCTTCTGCATCATGATACGAAGCAGTTCAACTGATATCAGTACATTGAATGTATGAGTATGTGAGTTGGAATGCTAACACAACTTAAGCTTAAAAAGAGTAAGAGGGAACACTTACCTTGGCTCTACTTATAACTCATGAAATACTCAACTTAATATAAAGTAATAATGACACGTGCAATATATATACACCTTATAAAACAGTGTAAGCAACTTAGTTTAATAAATGCATTAAAAATTTTAAATTTACTTATATATGAAAGTAATATAGTTTCTATTGGAGATTCTCTAACCGACAACCAGCACTATGAGCCTAAGTGGTGATACAACGTCTTGCCCACGCTGCAATAATACTTTGGCGTCTCACAGAACTCCTGACTTAGTGGATTCATTAGCTTAATTACGTGATCATCTAAAAAGTATCACCCACTAACACCCATGATGTCTACAGGGCTTACATGGAAAGTTGAGTTAATATGAACTCTTATCCCCACATCGGGCTCAATACTACTCCCAAAATATAATTTAGCTCATGCTTTTAAAAACAAATTCCTTTCTTTGGGTTGAGATAATTTCTCAATACTTAGCTTTAAAAAGCTCTCTTGGAATCAATGTTCCCTTTCTTGTTTAAATATCTTTAGGAAAATCTTAGTTTTCTCATAACTTAAATGCAACAACATTCATAAACTTTTAGGGAATACTTAGTTCCCTTATAACTTTTGAGATATGAACTCAACTCTTTACTCTTTGCTTAACTTGAAAACTTGAGTCTTAATCAACTCTTAGGGAATACTTAGTTCCCTTGTATTTCTTTGAAGGAATACTTCAACTTTTACTCTTCACTTTAAATTCAAACTTGAGCGTTAAAATAAATTTAAAAACGTTTAATAAAGACTCTTGAAAACCCTTAAGAACTTTACTTTAGACTAATTACTTAACTTTAGACTCTTAACTTCCTTGACTTTGATCTTAACTTTTTTTGAATTGGATTATAGATTTAAGGTTATAACTTGAGTTCTTTGATGATTTCTGGATGCTTAGAAATCATTTGAAGTAAATAGAATCATTGAAAGGTGTTAATGTACCTTGGAAGGACTTAAAAAGGCTAAACTGCGAAAACAGGGCAAAAAATGCCCATCCGGGCGCGTTCGGGGTGCGCCGCGCCGCACTAGTTGGTCTAAGTCACCATTCTGGCGCACTGCAGGCACGCTGCCAAGGCCTTCTTGCGCAGATGGGATGCCCCACCCCAGGTGCTACCAAAAGCGCTTGAACATCTTTCTTCTCTCGTTTCCTGATCCTAAATCGTCTAAACCTACATAGTTATATCCCCAAACCCTTAGGATCATCACTACTTTCAATAACCAGCAGATCTAACTTGAAAACAACATCGGAAACTACAAATCAACATCAATAGGCATTCAAACAACTCAACCAAAGGGAATCGATAAGATTCATCAAGGATTCACTTCTTAAAATGTAAGCAATTCTAAAACCACTTAATTGAAACAAGTTTGGTGTGTGGATGAATTAACCCAACACGAAAGATCTCAAATACCTTGATATGGATCACCCTTGGCGTTCTCGCCGAAACCTTGATCTTTCTCCCTTTTCCTTCTTCTCTTATCTCTTCTCCAACTTAAAGTTAATTTTTCTAATCTAAATTGAAACTTTTTTTTCCCCAAATAAATACCTAAAATAAAATAGGAAATTAATTAATGAAAATACTAGTTTTCCCTTCCTTAAATCCGGATTGGGATCTTCCTCAATCCAATAACCCAACTTCCAACAGGCATATCTCCCTCATACGATATCAAAAATGTGCAAACTCAGCGGCATTAAAAAGATCTTTCGAAGGATTCATAACCATATCAAGAAATACCTCTAATTCATCCTGATCTAGAAGTTATGGCCGTTTGAAAATGACCAAAAGTCATTTTCTTAACTTAGGAAATTTTCAGATTTTTCCCTTTATTTTCAAAAGTGATTTCTTTTTTAGTTTTTACCTTATTCCTAGATATTTTGAGTTACGAGATGTTGTAGGTTACATGGTAAAATTCCCAAAATAATGAACTAAGGTTACTTTTAAAAGAATCTCACAAGTGTTTTAACAATGTTAAGCTTGCATTGACCATGATTATGACTTGTGTTTTCTAACCCATTTATCTTATGATTCAGCCTGGTCATTTCATGTCATGTAAAGTCCATTTTTATCATGATTTCAAAATTCTTATGCATGTCTATCATACCTAGTACATTTCATGTACTAATACATACTTGTGCCTACATTGTTTCTCTAATGTAAGGATCGATATTTATACCTCTCACACTTGTGGCTAGTTAATTCCTTTCGTGCTTAAATATTTGTGAGTCCTCATGATCCAAGGGCCAAGAAACTTTTATAGATTTATGTCATTTCAATTTGAAGATATTGTACATAGTGTGTGTATTACGTCTGAATTACTGCATTTGAGTTTGTAGATGGCTTGTAGAGACTTATGGTAGACTTTCGCTTCATCAAATTATTTTATGATATAAGACTATTCAATTGAAATATTTATTTCTATTATCTTGTATGATGTATGTAAAGTTTTTTTTGTAAGGCCTCTCAGGGTATATATGTTATGTTACACCTAGGATATACTTTGGGTCGTGATAAAGTTTATAGAAATTATCCTATGTTAGTCTTTCATGGAGCTACTCATATTGATTTAGTAGAGTTTGATATGTTAGACTTTTATATTATTCTTGGTATGGATTGGTTTTTGATCTTGTTATGCTTCCATTGATTGTAGAACGTGTATGGTCAAATGTTAGTTTCTAGATGAACTTGTCTTAGAATTGAACTATGGAAATTTGGCACCGACGGTTCAATTTATATCTTGCCTAAAGGCTATGAAAATGATTTCTAAGGGTTTTATTATCGGGTTAGGGATACGAATTCAGAGACCCCTAGTCTTGATTTAGTTCCCACTGTAAATGAGTCTTCAGAAGTATTTTTTGATGATCTTCATGTTTTTCCACCAGAAAGGGAAATAGACTTGGGTATCAACCTACTTTCAAATATGCAACCTAACTCTATTCTTCCTTACGGTATGACTCCGACAAAACTAAAAGAGTTAAATGATTAATTAAAAGTCTTATTTGATAAGGGCTTTATCCGATCGAGTATCTATCTATGGAGTACTCTAGTGTTGTTTGTTTGAAATAAAGATGATTCAGTTTGTACGTGTGTTGACTATCTGCAAGTGAACAAGGTCACTACAAAGAATAAGTATACTATTCCAAGGGTTTATGACTTTTTTATTAACTTTAAGGTACTTGGTTCTTTTCAAAGATTGATCTTTGATCGAGTTATCATAAATTGAGGGTAAGGAAATGTGACATTCCAAAGATGGGTCTTTAAACTCGGTATGATCACTATGAATTTTTAGTGATTTCATTGAATTAAATAAATGCTCCAACTGCTTTTATGGATTTGATTAGCATAGTGTGCATGCAATACATATACAATTTCATGATTTTGTTCGTCGATGATATATTGATTTATTCTTATAAGTGAGGATGAGCATGCGATCATTTGAGGATTGTCTTGCAAGTCCTCAAGGATTATCAATTACTTGCAAATTTTAGCAAATGTGAGTCTTGGTTGAGGTCTATTACTAATCTTGGTCACATTGTTTTCTGTAAGGGTATTAAGGTTGATCCTAAGAAGATATAAGTGGTTTAGAATTTACCTAGAACTCTTTCCCTTCAGATATATGGAGTTTCTTGGACCTGGCCGATTATTATGTGCATGTTGAGAATTCAATTTGCTTATTCATTTCACGTAGTAAAATTAATTGAAGGTGATCCCATCTCCCAATTCTTGTGGTCCAACTCCGAATTCCAAAGTTGAATATTGTTTTGCATATGACCAACCGCCTATGCCCATAAAAATGGGACATAGTTGAACACTCATCATGAGTTAGTCTTCAGATTAGTGTTTAAAAGGTGATATATGAGACAAGAAGGACCGTTAATGGGATAGGAACATAAGTAATTTAGTTTGCTAACTACAAAGACAATTTTTATACTATTTTGAATAGGTCAAGAGCATTTTTGAATAAAAAATCCAATCATAGTATATATTTATACTATTTAACATAATTTAGAGATGTTCTAATTTTTTTTCTATAAATTAAATTGTATTACGTATAATCATAGACAATTTTACACAAATCTCATAGTATTAAATTAATTACATTGTGTCATACTCATTTCCTAATAATAAAAGTAACTTAAATGTGGTGAAATTTGGATACATCTCAAAACGTCCTGATACACTGGTCTCAGTTTCATATACATCTCTCAAACTCTCGGTACATTGCATTTTAATTTATGATACATCACTCAACGTCTGAGACATCACGTGTGTCCTGATACATCGGGTAAAGTGATGTATTCAAAAATAGGAGAGGGTAAGGATTTTTAATATTTTTTCAAATGAAGGAAAATTTTAGAGAATATTGTAAAATATGTTGCGTATATAGATAATTTTTCCATAATATAATACTAGTCATTACTTTAAGTTGTTTCTTATACTTGCATTGAACAGGTGCTAGCCTTGGTCTCAATTTTCTTCTGCATGGTAAGCTTTTACTTTAAGGGGTCGTTTGATAGAGTGTATAAGAATAATGCAAAATAGGGTGTATTAGTAATGCTTGCATTAGTAGTGCTTGCATTATTAATACTTGCATTAGTTATGCAATCATTATTTTTTATACACTGTTTGGTTTGATGTATTAGAAAAAACAAATCTTGCATAATTTCTATTTAAAAAGTGTATGTTTACAAAAATACCCTTTACACTTTATTTATTTTTACACTTCCTTTGCAACAAGGTTCTTTGTTAAAACATCAAAAAAGATTTCTTTGCTAAAACATTATTTATTCCTATTCTTCTTCTTTTTCTAATATAAGATTAAAAAATTGTTACTACATTAAAATAAGATTTAAAAAGAACAAGAAGAAGAAGATGTCAAACATCTTCACAATTTTGCCACCATACGTCCAAAAGATCAACTTATTCATACTAGACAACTCAAATAGAGGAAGTAATGTCCTCTTATTTATATTTTTTTATTTGTTGATATATCAAACTCTTGTATACGATCCATTGTCTTTTTCTTAAAAAGGAAAAACGAAAAAGAGAAAGGCTGCATGGTCTTCTGGTAACTTTTTGTGACAATGCCATTTTGATTACGATTACCATTGCACTTAAACTTTACAAAGGAGATTTTTTGAACTATTTATAAAAAAAAAAAAAAACCTAATACATAAGGACTCTATTTGCTGGAAATCTGTCAAAACGCGGCTGGGTCGACGGACCTCGTGACGGATCGTCGTGGTTACGATGGACCGTCATGGACTCTGTCGTCCCATACTTGTTCAATTTCTTCTGCTGCTCTCTTCATTATCCTCGACGACAGATATGACGGATCGTCACAGGCACAACGGTCCGTCGAGGGTCTCCGTTCCGAAACACTTAAACTCTTGGAATTTGGGTACTGGGACTAGTTCTCTGAACTTCATGACGAACCAGCAGGACGGACCATTATGGATACGACGGTCCGACACGCACTCTGTAACCCCACACTTTGTCAGATTTCCCCATCTTCCTTCAGCAGCTGCACCACGATGCCACCTACGAATTGTCGGAATCTGGACAAATGTGGTTCTACTGATTTTTTTTTGATGAAGTAAATATGGTTCTATTGATTCAGTGTTATGTTATTTGTGGAAAATCTTCACCAATTATTCATCAGCGTATAGCTGATGATGAATCTTCTAAGTAGTCACTGCACATGGCTTAAAGTCAGCAGCCATTGATTTACTAAGCCTGATACTAGACTTTTGAAAAAATGAAGGGTGAAACAGGTTATTTCCAAATTCTGACTTGCAAAGTAGTTGCAGAGCCTTCGATTGGAATTCTGTTCTTTGTATTTCATGGGGTTATAACATCTTATATCCAGTTGTGTGTGACCGAAAAACAAAGCTAGAGGGACATAAAGTATGAAACCATGTTCTCTGTCACAATGGGACTTATCATTAAAAATAAGGTGTCCAAATAGCAAATGCGATATTGATTCCATGGTCAGATGTAGTATCAAACCTTCCAAAATGAGATGAAATTTACAGTTTCCATATTCCACCTAAATCATCTGCCACACTGTTCAAACAAATAGAAGCGAACTTCTTCACCTCTTCTATCACACACATTCATCAACTCATAAAGAAATTAACAATGAAAAACAGAGACTAGAAACAGAAATACAAGACAGATTAGAAAACTGTCATAGCAGCTATATAATTGCATTTCAGAATCTCAAAAGTAAATGGCTACACTAGAATTTGAAGAGTTGTAATAACAACTATATAATTACATTTCTGCTTAGCATTGACACAAGAGTTGAGATATTTTGATAAAACTTTAGTTACCCAAAAAGATTTAACATGCTCATGCGCACATTAATAATTAGAGATGCCCAAAAAAGCGACTGTTGTCACACTTTGAAGTGATTTCAAGTAAAAATTACTAAACTAGTGTAGCCACTTATATCACAAGTTCACAGTACTTCAAAGTTTATCATGGACAGCCATCCACATCATTGTCTGACGATCATGTTCACCCATACGTAAAAATAATTCCATCTTTTTGTCGTCATTACAGAGAATCATTGTAGCTTTTATACGTTGCTCTGTGGTGCACAACTCAAATACAGGGGATTCAAGAATAGAATAAACTTGACCACGAACATCAGATCGATTACGATGCCCCATCTTTTCAATCAAAGAATCAATTCTTTTATCTTGACTTTCAGTAAAGTTTTTCATAACTTCCATCATACCCTTAAGAAATGTCTCACTATCATCCTCTACTATTTTTTTCCTTTTCTTGCTTTTCTCTTTCTCGTTAACATTAGAAGATGATCTTTTTGAATACTCACCTTGTTTATGACTTTTTTGGGATCCAACATGTTCATTTTCAGAACCAGCAACATTTTCTCCTTCATTAAATACGCTAGGTCCAGTGACATTTTCAGCTCTAGTAAATGAACTAGGTTCGCTGAAATCTTCAGCTGTAGCAAATCCACCTTGTCCAGTGGCATTTTCAGCTTCTTCAGTAGCAACTTTAGAGCTATGGTAAACATTTTCTTCTTCTTCTTCATCATCATCAAGATCAACATCCATAGGAAATCCCAAACGCATGTCATTAGAATGTTGTGGAGCTTGACTCTTTTGAATTTCTTTAGTAGCATCTAGGGGCCCTTCAGCGAACTCTCCTGTTGCTCTATCCTTACCAAAGATTACTTCCCAATCCTCAAACGTTGGCCATTTCTTAGCATTCATTTTCCTGTCTTGTGGATCAATCTAGAATATTTAAAAAAATAGAACAAATATGATATTAATTAATTGTAAAAGGATCTAAAGAGAGGCTAAATGTTACTGTATATGAAAGTAACTAATAAGGAAAGTACCATATGAAAAAAGAAAAATATATTAACTACCTTTATAAAGTCAATCCAATGTTTTGGATCGTCAACTATTATAGTTCCATCATTATATTGAAATCCCAATCCACTTCGAGTCTTCAATAAAGTTATACTTCCATAGCATCTTTTCCAGTATCTGATTTTATTTTTGATGTGTGGTTCACCTTTCAATCCACTTCTAGAATGATGTTTGTGTATATAAAATTCCTACTCCATCAAGTGTCCTGGTCGAAAGGTACCATTATCACCTCTCCAACCATTAGCACACAACTCTTTAAGTCCTTCTAAAAGAGTTTGTTCTTCTTCTGGAATCCATGTCCTTCGTGTTGAAGGTGTTGTGTTGCTTGATTTTTTTGATCTCTTATTTGATGATATTTGACTATTCATTACGCCTGTAAGAACTTATGTGGTAAATTATTAAAAAAAAGTCAAGAAGAACCAAATATCAAAAGATTTACTATAAACTAAAGCATATATACAACAAAAGAGACGTCAAGAGTACATAAGGGCGTGCAATTAAGGTCACAAAAAACAGAACTTTCTGGCAGTTCAACAATTTATATTAGGCCAGTTCTAAAGAGCAAATAAAGTCCAAAAAGGTTCTATAGCTAACAAGTAGCAACATATTTCAAAATGTAGCAATATGTCAATTTTAAAATCTTGCATTCCACATTGATTGGGCCAACTCATCCCTCCAAGTGGTCCACTCCTCCGACGATTCAACAACATCAATATTCTCGTGTTGATACTCCATTTGTTCTTCTACATCAATGTCTAAGGGATCCACTTCCATCTCTCTACGAATGAAATTATGAATCAAACAACAAGCACTAATGATCCTGTTATGAACCTTAACAGAGTACCATGAAGGACTTCTAAGAATTCCCCAACGTCCTTTCAACAAACCAAATGCCCTTTCAATTACATTACGAGCTCTAGCATGCCTCATGTTGAAAAGCTCTTCTTTACAACGAGGCGATGGATTATCGCCGCGCCAATCCTTTAACCAATATCTATAACCTCGATAAGGTGAAAGAAATCCTTTTCCATTCGTATATCCTCCGTCACACAAATAATAGTTACCTATAATATAAACATATAATTTAGTTACTAGTGTCATTCTTTCTATGATGTAACATGAAAGCATATAAAAGGCCTACCCTCATGAATTTTCAAACCATTCCTTCGTACTATAGCATCTCGTAATACACGACCATCGGCAGCTGAACCTTCCCATCCAGGTAACACATAAGTAAAATTGAGATTTCTATCACAAACTCCCAAAACATTAGTTGCTATCTCTCCTTTTCTTGTTCTATATCTTGGTTTGTGTTGGATTCGAACTCTAATGGGAATGTAAGTATCATCTAGCGCACCTAAACAACCCGTTAAGATAAATTATAGTGTTATCTCAATATATATAATATTTTTCTAAAACTATTATAAAAACTGCATATTTTGTATATGAGTTAAAAGATGCTAAGCCATAATTTCACCTACCTCAAACCATTTCCATCGATCTTCAATCTCATCCTCAAGTACCGGTTTAGGATTAACAAGTAGCAATGGAGTTAGTTTGAGAATAGCACTCAAGCATTCATTGAAAGCATGACTTATGCTCCATCCCGATCTAATATAATCAACCTTGATGGATCTATTTTTCTCATGATGAGTCAAGATATTTAAAAACATTGCTAATTTTTCGCAACATGACATACTTTTACTATCAGTCAGACCTCCTATATCTTTAGTTAAGAGAACTAAAGTGTGAAAGGCATTTCTATCCATTCTTAACTTATCGATACATACACTACCATTATCATTTAAGATATAGTGTAAGTGCGAAATGATTTTCGGAACTCAAACACTCATATGATATCTAACCTCACGTCTGTTTCGACATCGTCTTCTTAGAGAATGACCATGACTAGCCATGAAAAGACAAAAAATGAGAACAAGAACTTGCTGAAACACTATCTCCACAAGAATAATATATTCAATACCTGATAATGGTTGAAGATCCATAATAACACCTATATTTGCCATAAAAATATGAATAAATACATACAAAGCTTTTAAACAAGTATCTATGTATATAAATTCCTAATTTTCAACAATATAAAGAGTGAAATAGATGAGCTCAAAGCATATTAAAAAAACGAGCTAAACCTAAATTTCATCTTAAATTGTGAAAGAGATGTTGAAAAATACATATTTTAATGAAAGACAAGACTACTAACCTTATGAAGATGAGCAAAAAATGTTTGATTGAGCAAAAGGAAGAAAAATCTACTCTTGAATTTTCTTTGACAAAGTACAGAGAAGATGAAAGAGAAGATGAAACAAGTACTATGGAAAATGTTCTTTTAAAGGATTTTGAGGGTACTTTTGTAATTACATAATCTAATGCAAGTGTTAAAATGCTATGTATTACTAATACCTAGAATTTCTTGGTATTAGTAATACACAACTTAATACACAATATTGTGTATAACTAATGCTTGTATTAGTTACATATAACAAAAAAAATGTAACAAACAAGGTATTACTAATATACATATCTAATGCATGTATTATTTTTCTTAACACACTCTACCAAACGACACCTGAATGGGATAATTTTGCACACTAAAATCTACAAAAGAATACAAAGGAATGGTGAATCTAGGAGGTAAATCTACCATAGAGAAACTAAGAAAGATGTTTCGCATAGTTTGTAGGTAGGCAAAAATATATATAATGAGAATAAAATGTTTTTCTCTGCTGAATTGGATCGATCAAATCAGTGTCTTATTTTCATCTAACCTTTCATTTTTTTATTTTTTTTTTTATCCATTTTGTCTATCACATTTTTTTATATGAATTAATTTAACGCTTAGTTGTTTCACTAAATGGAAGTCTTAATTTAGATCATTCATATATTAACCAACTACATTTGTTTAACCTATTTCATAAAGATAAATAATTAAGTTAATGTTAAGTGTAATTTGGTGAGATGAATGTCTCACATCTATAAATTAATGAAATCTTGAACTTCTTAGAAGATTTGGATAAATCTTTTTTTTGTTGTTGAGCTAATTTTTGAAATGTAAATTAGACCTAAAATCTAATTTAGGGCAAGTGAACTGACCGTTTAAGGCAGTCAGGATTCAAGATGATCTGTGTGGCTCCCTAAACGGCTAGTGAAGAGTTGAAATGTTCAGTCACTTAAGTTGAATCAAGTTTTAGGAGTTATTCTAAAAGAAATTTAGCTTGGATTGAATACTTAATTGTACCCTAGTTTGAATTTTAGACTTAGGATCATGCAGTGGTGTATCTTTATGTTATGCTTAGAGCCACACATTTATCAATTACTATGACTAGTCATGCATCATTTTCATTTCATCAGGATATCATTTTAGCATTCATGCTTCATAGTTAAACTATGTACACAAGATATAGACATGCCGGTTCAACAGTAAAAATAATCAGTCTCTTCGGCAAAAAGAACACAGTTAAGAAAACCCCAAAAGAGGATAGTGAATTGGGCTACTCAGACTTTACCCTAGCACTTACTTTCCATTTACCCCACCCCCAACAAAAAGACATGCAATTGTCCCCAATGCATAAAAAATTGAAAAACAAGAGTGGTAGGTGAAGCAAACCTGGGGCGCAAAGCACCGACGATCAGCAAGCTGGTGGGTCCGGTTCCCCGGAACCCACTACCTCTGTAATCTGGACACCCTCAGTAGTGTCCTCAGCAGCAAAAACACTATCAGCAGTGCCTCCCGCTATCTCCACATTTTTGGAGGTACATGCCCCAGCAGCTGACTCTACGACCCTCATCCGACGCGCCTCCTCATCAACAAGCGAGGCTCTCCTTGCGGCCTCCATCTCGCGGCGCTCCTTCTTCCGTGCTCTGTACTCATGCTCTTGTCGACCCCTAAGCCTCTTGGCATGCTCTCGAGAGGGAGGTGGTGGAATCTCAGAAGTGGCAAATAAGCCGCCATCACTGTGTCCTCAGCAGGCTCTATAGAAAGGGCCTCAAACTCAAGAACCCTAGCCTCTAAGATCATATCGATGTCTGCGCAAGACGCTCGACCGCAGCCTGCGCAAAGACTCTCGACCGCAGCCTGAAGGGTCGACACATCACCCTGAGGGGCTGGCCGAGCTAGCACCCGCAACTCAAAAGCGTCCAAGCGCTGATGAACCTCAACGATCTTCCGCTCTGTGTGCTGGACCATTCTCCGCTCCAAGTGCTCTTTTGCCTCAGCAATAGACCTCTGCATCCAAGGCTGGATGTGATGCAGAAGTGTAGCCATCTGTGCCTCTAGTTTTTGGACCCTAGCAAGCGGGAACAGAGTGGGGAAAGGGGCTGAGCGAGAGGAGCTCGGGGCAGTGCTACTACCCGGGATAGACTTGATCGGGGTAGTGTCAGTGGAAATAGCTTGCGTAGCCGTGCGAACCTGTGTTACCGTATCAGCCAGATTATCACCAAGTGGAGGCAACTCTGGACGGGGCCCTTTGCGTGGAGCCAACTCATTGGCCTCATCCCTGATGAGGCCGATATCAACAGTGCCCAACGGGGTCTTGAGCTGATCAATGTGCCAGATGGGCACACCTGCGGACCTGCATAAAGAAAATATCATGCACGGGAAAGGGTAAGTAGTTGTGACCTTAAAAGCCCTCTCGTGCATAACCGCCTTTAGAAGCCAAGCAAAGTCCACCTCAAACCAGGCTATCATCGCCTCCATCAGTACTGCACAATCCCATGTGACTATATTATCAGCGGCTGTGGGGGAAAGGCAGTGGCGGACAATCAACCATAAGAACTTCGCCGTGAAGGTCAGGTTAGCCTTCTTGATGGCTCCCTTCGGCTCGGTTATCCAGTCAGCACCCTCTCCATCAATAGACAAGTGCAGGCCCATCCACCTCTTGGTGGTCTCTCTCAGCGATGGCTCACGCAAGAATTGGCCATCTTTGACAATTTGCCACCGGTAGTCAAACTCGGCGGCGAGAGGGGTCCGGTTGGCATAAACATCCTCGCCGTATAGATACCGGCGGATGGCAGGCAGGGAGATATCAACCTGAATGCCACGTACTCGGACATGCTCCAGTGGGGCTTATTTGGCGGGGGTAGCCCGCCTATCAATCTGTGATCTGAGAGTAGCCACGTAGGAGGCGTAGAATTCTCGGACCAACTCTTCACAATAACAGCCCAAAGAATGCGCTGTCCACTCCAGTCGATGTCTGATGAAGATATTGTGGATCTCTGGCATAGTCGGGAGACTTTCCGTAAGGACCCGCCTCTCCAACGTAAGGGTCCGTGACATGACTCCTTTGTCATTCAGAAACTTTGCATCTGAATAAACTTACATACTGCCAGTCGACACATCACCGGTTGGGCTGGTCGGCAACCGGGGTGAGAGCACGAGTCGGTGAGCCGGGTGTGGATTCAGAACTGTCAGCCTCATCAGACGAGGCAGACTGTGCAGCTGTGGCGGGTGCAGGGACCTCCGCAGATCCGGAGGCTTCCTCCGACCACGAAACTCCTAAGGAGCCAGATGCTCCTTCTTCATGAGTAGCTGACCCAAAAGGTGTGTCGGTCAGTGTGCGCTCCTCATCAGACTGGGAGGCAGTGACTATGCCGGCGCCACCTTTTTGGGTGTGGCTCTGGCAGCACGTGCAGCTCGGTATGGGGTGGAAGTGCCTAGGGTCACGTACTCGGGGTCACGCTCATCATCAGAGCCAATCACTAGGCGGGCAGACGGGCGACAGACTTCGATCGCCCACGTGCGTGACTCGATCTTGTTTTGGTGCCATAATAGATAGCACCTGTGAAGAATCAATATTAGTACTAGAGAGAGCAAACAAGACAAGCAAAACGACACAAAATAAATAAAAGAGTCAATATGTAATGACATTTCGATAGTAACAATTAAACACGACGGACCAGGTGACGGCTCGTCGTGAGTACGACGGACCCTCATGGGATTCGTCATGGATTACTTAAAACTATGTTTATGTGGAGACCCCTGAAGAAAAGTCTCTGACAGTTATGATGGATAAGCAGGATGGACCGTTGTGATGATGACGGTCCGTCGTAGATGTCCGTCGTGGGACACTTGGACAAAGTATGGAGACCCTTAGGAGAGGGGTCTTTGACCGTCATGACGGTTATGCAGGACGGACCGTCGAGGGTGTGACGGTCCGTCGTAGATGTCCGTAATAGCACACCTGGAAAAAGTTCGAGACCCTTAGGAATAGGGTCTCGGACAACCAGAACAGTTGTGCAGGACGGACCATCGTGGGAACGATGGTTCGTCGCATGTGTCCGTTGGAGGACACTTAGAAAAAGTGATAGACCCTTAGGAATAGGGTCTCTGACAACCAGAACGGTTGTGCAGGATGTACCGTCGTGGGAACGACGGTCCGTCGCATGTGTCCATTGGTGGTTACTTGGAGAAAATTGGACAGTGGGGTGCTGGGGATGCTGGGATGGACCCTATGACGGTCCGTCGTGGGTACAACGGTCCATCATCAGGGTCTCGTTCTTACATTCAGTGAAAGAACTGGGGATGCCACAATCATCCCCTATGACCCAAATGGAATTTTTAGTGTTTTAACCTACATGTGTCTAACCCATATATCTAGTAAACTAGCAATGCTAAGCAACTATTTCTAAAGTTATAACAATGCAATTTTGAGGATTCTCAACCTAGGTCAGACAGAATATGTATTAAAGAATGAACCCATCAATAAGGAATAGGCTAATACTAATTGATAAACAAAAATGCAATGTAAATATGTAGAAATCAGAGACACATACCTGAGAATTTGAGAAAAACAAGCGAGGAAAGTACTAGGTGATCAAGTAGAGAATAACAGCAGCGGACTCCGACTAGTAGAGAGTGGATTTTAGGAATTTGGGAATTTGGGAAAATGATCGGTTGAAAGAGAGGTAGGAAATTGGAAGTTGAAAAGGGAGGGAAATGGGAGGAAGAGGGAAGGAAATGGGTGGAATGAAGGGGTGGGGTTTTTAAATGTTAAGAATTTTTAAAATAACCCAGCTGGGTCGGGTCGGGTAAGCTTCATTAATGACGCGACGAGTTCCCGACGATCGTCTGTCGCAGTAGTAACGGTCCGTCATTGGTTCCGTCGTGTGTGCCCTAGTTTTGAAAATAACTGAAAGACGTACCTGGCACGACGGATTCACACGACGGTCCATCGTGTTCGTGACAGGACATTGATGGGTCCGTCAGTGACTGCTGCAGAGTGATTTTCTACAGAATTTCCTGGTGATGTGCCTGCAAATTTAAAACCCATTAGTAGAAAATGCTACCATTACTAGAAAGAAAAACTATAAGTATTGGGTTGCCTCCCAACAAGCGCCTGATTTAATGTCGCGGCACGACTGAGAACGCTTGATTACTCAACCTTCATCAAGATGGTATGCCTTGATCCCTTCATTTGCCGATTCAGTATGCCCAAAATAGGGTTTTATTCATTCTCCATTCACCTTAAACCGCACTCCCTCCTTGGTTTCTAACTCAACTGCTCCATGAGGGAATAATTGGGTAATCAAGTAAGGGCCAGTCCATTTGGACTTGAGCTTGCCCGGAAGCCAACGCAACCTAGAACTATCTAAAAGCACCAAATCCCCAACCATAAACTCTCGTTTTTCACTTTTTAGGTCATAATCCTTCTTGATCTTCTCTTTTTAGGATATAACAGATACCGATTGGAGCTCACCAGTCTGCCTCATGGACCTACAAATGTTGAAGGTCGCTTCTTCATTGTTCAACCGAAATTTCATCTGCCCCTTTTCCATATCAACTAAGGCTCTACCTGTAGCAAGGAATGGCCTCCCAAGAATAATAGGCACTTCAAAATCGACTTCACAATCAAGGATAACAAAATCTGCTGGAAATATGAACGACTCCACCTTTACTAGCACATCGTGGAGTATCCCTATAGGCCTTTTCACTGTTCGATCGGCCATTAGTAGCCGCATCGCAGTGGGCTTTGGGTCACCCAAACCCAACTTCTTGTAAATCGAGAGGGGCATGAGATTTATGCTTGCCCCCAGATGACATGATGCTTTCGCAAAATGTAATGACCCTACTGTACAAGAAATAGTGAACGCACGCGGATCTTCTTTCATTTGTACGAGAGATCTTGTAGCAATAGCACTACAATGCTGCATTTTATCATCATCCTCTAAAGTTACCCATATTTTCTTCATAACCAGATCTTTCATAAACTTGGCATAACTGGGCATTTGTTCTAGAGCTTCTACCAAAGGGACATTGATAGAAAGCTCCTTCAACATTGTTATTAAACGCGATATTTACCATTCTCGGTCTTTTTCACTAATCTTTGAGGAAAGGGGGGGTCTAGGCATGGGAATTACCTTTATAGGGACTTCCGCATCTTTTCCAGTGCTATCTTCTGCTTCACCACTACCCTCTACCACCTTATCATTATCCTTTCTCACCTTTTCCTCATTAGACGGCATAGGTGGGTCAATGGTTTTCTTACCACCCCGAGTAGTGATTGCCATACAGTGTGCATCATTTTTTGGATTTTGGACAGTGTTGCTAGGAAGAGTGCCCGGTTGCCCTGTGTTCACATTCGCAGATAATTGGGCCATTTGCAACTCGATCTGCTTAATCAATATTGCATGTGTATCGACTTTCTTCCCAATACCCGCTAAATCACTCCTTAACTCTTTAATGTTCTCATCATTAGCATCGAACCTCCTCATCATTTTGTGCAACATATCCTCGACGCGTGCCATACTATCTCCACCATCCCTAGGAGTAACTTCACGATTTTGAGGAGGGACATAGGGCCCATTCCTATCATTTCTGTTACCATGATTACCCTTGTTGAAGTTGTTGTCGCGGTTATAGTTTCCATCTCGGACATAATGACCCTCACGGTTATAGTTACCATAGATCCGACCTTGGTTCCCTTGACCTTGGTGCCAATTATCCTGATTTGAGCCTTGGGCACTCGGTTGGAAACCCCCCGTCTGCTCGTTTACCGCATAGGAATCCTCCACATAATAACATTCATCATTTGGTGGTGGTGGCTTAGACAAGTAGTTGACTGCATTTATCTTTTCTGCACCCCCAGTGATATATTTTAATACCAACCCAAGCTCAGTTCTCATCTGAGCCATCTCTTCACGAATCTCATCTGTGGCTGGGTTGTGAGTGGATTGCACTGCGAAGGTATTTCTCCCAATATCTGACTTCCTAGTACTCCAAGCTTTATTATTCCGGGAGATTTTCTCTAACTTTTAAGCAATCTCAGCATAAGGACACTCCCCATAAGAACCACCTGCTATAGTATCCAACACCGCTTTATTATTATCATCCTGTACCCGATAGAAGTATTTCTTGAGTGACTCATCATCTATACGGTGGTTGGGGACGCTTCTCAAAAACGAGGTAAATCTATCCCAAGAACTACTAACTGACTCTCCTGGTAGTGCCATAAAGTTGTTCACTCTGTCTTTGTGGTTTAGTTTCTTGGAGACCGGGTAGTAGCGTGCTAAGAAACGTCCCTTAGTTGGTTCCAAGTGAAAATTAAGTTATAAGGGAGCTCAGTGAACCAAATAGCAGCCTCTCCCATCAGTGAGAGAGGAAACACTCTTAGCCCTATCACATCCAAGTCCAAGTCAAGCCTCCCTACACAGCTTTTACACACTACCCTTACCATAGCTATATGGGCATGTGGATCCTCAGAAGGTAGCCCTGAAAACAAACCTCTGGCAGTGAGCATTTGCATCAGGCTACTAGTTACCACAAAGGTGTGGCCTGATGGCAGAGGGGGCAAGACAAGTGGTCCATCAGAGTCTTCTATATTGTCATAGCCTCTGTAGTATTCTTGGGGCCGTGGAGTGGGATTTTGTCCCCTCTGTTGGTTTTCAACCGGAGCATCGAGTAACAACTTACAATGAACATCAAACGGAGCTGGGATGTTCTGGTTTGGATCATCATCATTAATACCCAAGTTTCGATTCATGTTGCGTAGTGTACGCTCTAATTCGTGATCGTAGGGAAACAAGGGTTCTCTTCCTCTCCGTGTATTTGGCATACAAGGAAGATAGTTTTGCAAGAATTAAAAAAACAAAAAACAAAGTAAAATTAAGAAAATATTGACTAAATTTTAGTAATAAGTTTAAGTTAATCTAAAAGCTACTTTCCGCAGCAGCGGCACCAAAATTTGATACGCTCAAATTTACTTCTCAAATAAGAAGTAAAGCGATCGTATCAAGTAAAGAACCCAACTAATGAGGTTAGGATCGTTCCCACGAGGAAAATAGTTCAAACTTAACTTCAATTTATTATTACTACTATTTAGTCAATTATTTCCTTAGAAAATATAGACAATAAAAGGGGGATTTTTACTTCTAAATGAATAAAAATAACTAGCTAAATTAAAGGAGACACTAACAGCTTCATATGTTGGAGTTTAATAAAAGTAACTAGGGTTTACGTGTTCCCCACAGGTTTCTAACTTGATAATTCTAACTATAACAATTCTTTCCTAGTATCTTCCATGCAAAGTGATAAGTTATGTATTTCTAAATCCTTGGTCCGGCATCTAGAAAATTTTACTCCGCACCTTGGTCCGGCTACGTGTGTTGCTATATTAACCCTTACCTTTACCTCATATTAAGCATCGTATTCGATATTTGACTAAGTTATTACCTCGTACCAATCAATACTAGCCTATTAGATAGTATACACTAAATCTATGTTGATAATTCTTTTCCTATTATCTACCTCCTTGGTCCGGCAAGTAGCATTAAGGCGAGTTCTAACGTTGGTCATCCGTTAAAAAGACTTCTAAGCGAAAGAATTATTAATACATGCAAGACACTATTCAAGAATTGTTATTTTAGGTAGATTTTACCTCATTATTCGCCTATGGTTCCCACAACACTAGTTATGGAGTTTAGTTACCCATAGTCATAATCACAATATTCGAATATGTAATATAAGAATTCATGCACTTATTTCAATGAGAAAGAATAAAATCCAGAAATTCACTTGATTAATCAACAAAATCACCAACAATCAATTACTGAAATTAATTGAAGACTAAAGATTCTCCAAAAGTGTAATAATAATCACAAAGTCTAATCCACAAAAGAAGCTAAAGAGTCTAACTATATGAGAGTCTAATAACCAAAAAGTCTAACCCCTAAAACGAGGTTTTTCGAACTATTTATAAAAAACAAAAACCTAATCAAAGAAGGACTCTATTTGCTGGAAATCTGTCAAAACGCGGCTGGGTCGACGGACCTCGCGGCGGGTCATCGTGGTCACGATGGACCGTCATGGACTCCGTCGTCCCATACTTTGCAAATTCTTCTACTGCTCTTCATTATCCTCGACGGCAGGTATGACGAATCGTCACAGACACAACGGTCCGTCGAGGGTCTCCGTTCCATAACACTTAAACTCTTGGAATTTGGGTATTGGGACTACTTCTCTGATCTTCATGACGAACCAGCAGGATGGACCGTCATGGCTACGACGGTCCGTCACACACTCCGTAACCCCACACTTGGTCAGACTTCCCCATGTTCCTTCAGCAACTTCACTACGATGCCACCAACGGACCGTCACAGGCACGACGGACCGTCACAAGCTCCGTAGGTGGTACTTTTCTGCATTTCTTGCTCAAAAACCTCCGCATTCATCTTTTAGACAGATTTCTTGCAAATAAAGAGAAACTTACATAAAAATTAATACAAAAAGGCTTTTGGACACACACTAAACTTAAGGAAAAAGCATTAAAAATACCGTGAAACCACGGTATATCATGTTTGTATAAAAAGTGAGGAAGCGAGCGAGAGATTGGAGGAGAGTGGCGAGCAAGATATTTGGGAGAGAGGCGCCTGGCAATTTTTTGCAAACGTTTGCTATGGAGCACAATTAAATCAAACCCTAGCTACTCTATTTATTTTAGGTTATTAGTTTGCTATTGTATACAATTTTTCCTATGATTAATTAAGTTAATTTCTAACTACAAAGACAATTTTTATATTATTTAATATAATTCAAAGATATTTCTGATCTTTTTCTATAAATTGAATTGTATTGCGTATAATCATAGGAAATTTTACACAAATTTCATAGTACTAAAAATTAATTACATTTTATCTCCACTCTTTTCTAAATATAAAAATCTCTTAAATTTGATGAAATTCAGTACATCTCACACATCCTGATACTCTATATTCCCGTTTCGTATAAATCTCTCAACCTCCCGATATATCGCATGTCAATTTTGATAAATCATTCAACATTTCAATACGTCATGTACGTCCCGATACATTGCGTAAAGTGTATCCAAAAACAGAAGAGAGTAAAAATTTTTATAATTTTTTTAATGATAGAAAATTTCTAAAACTATGGTAAAATAAGTTGTGCCTATAGTTACTTTAAGTTGTTTCCTTTACTTGCATTGGATAGGTTACTGGCCTTGGTCTCAATTTTTTTCCGGATGGTAAGCTTTTACTTTGAATGGGTAAATTTTGGACACTAAAATCTACAAAAGAACACAAAGAATAATGAATCTAGGAGGTAAATCTACCACACATAATCTAAGAAAGATACTTCACATAGTTTGCAGGCAAAATATATAATGAGAATTAAATGTTTTTCTTTGCTGAATTTTTGATTGATCAATTAGTGTCTTATTTACATCTAACCATTTATTTTTTTCTTTTATTTTCTACCTATTTTTTCTATCACATATTTTATTATAAATTAATTTAAGGCTCCCAAAATGGAAGTCTCAGTTTAGATCATTCAGAATCAACTAGATTTGTTTAACCTATTTTATAAAGATAGATAATTAAGTTAATGTTAATTGTAGTTTGGTAAACGTCTCATGAAATCTTGAACTTCTTAGAAAATTTAGATAAATCTTCTTTTGTTGAGATAATTTTTGAAATGTAAATTAGGCCTAGAATCTGATTTAGCAAGCTGAAATCCAATATAACAACTTAATATTTAGATACAAATACTTTTATATTAATAACAAAAAGCAGTACCTTGATCCTTAAATTAACGTGCCACAAATTTTATAATATCTGTCGTTGTAAGCTTTTCTAAATTATTTGTCCAATATCTTTCTGTCTATATTAAGATGTTAGACTTAGCAGGAATTTGGACATGCGATTTCATATTTCAATATCTATGCGATTTCATGTTTCAATATTTAATCATGAGATAAAATTAATTTTTGAATATGTAATTTTAAATTTTGTAATATGAAATCAATAAAATTAACATTTGAACATGTAATCTTACATTGATTTCATCTCATGATTTCACATCATGAGATGAAATTTCTTTTTCTCCAAAAATTATAATTTGATAATTTCATATTCAAATAAAATATTATGTTCATATCATAATTTCATACCGTATTATAAAATATGGTTTATTTTTATATTACGAAGGGAAGGAAAGATTCATGAATTTGTCAACTTTTTATCAAATTACTTTTACAATGAAACAGGAAATTATATCTACTAGTCAAGTCATAAGGGGACCAAATGATGTGTAGTTTGAAGGAAAGGTATATTTAATATCTTATAATGAACAACAAATAAATATATATATAAGAATTTAGAAAGGTGGGATTTTTATGTATCCATTTTTACTAAATTAGAGTAAACAATTGTACGAAAACATATCGTGAGAAAGACACGCTTCATGCAGCTAAAAGGATAGAAAGGAATAAAATTCGGTATAAATCAAACTCACAGAATTGCACTAAAAGATTTTATCCCTTTTGCGAATCACACACTTATCCCTCCGTTTTATTTTATGTAGCATCGTTTGATATTTTTTTTTATAAAATTGAAATTTGTGATTTATAAAAACTATTAGATATTTGTGATTGTGAATCATTTCATTATGAAAATATTAAGAGAAGTGTAAAATTATTTCTAATTATTATAATTTTTCTTTTTTTAGCAGACTAAAAAAAAGTATCACGTTAAGACCGAAGAAGCATTTTCCATCACTTAGTGGATTCCACTACAAAATAAAGATGAATGAAGGTTAGCTATTAATTCCCTAATCTAAAACAATATAATTAATTAATGAAATTAGGGACCGAATAACTTTATATATACATAGATGTTATTGCGGATCCTATCATTACATGTTATGAATCAATTAGCCTATATGTTAGATTAGGGGTAAACACCAATATAACATTCATAAGTTACCAGGTGTAGTATATATTGGTGTTATGCCACTGGACCATCAATTTTGGAAGCTAAAAATACGTAAAATTGTTGGATAATTAATGGCTAGATTTGGATGAAGATCTCTCTCTATCGATGATGTCTCTAAGGCACTTTTTTGTCAAGCTTTGGTGGGATAAATAATGTAAAAAACTTCAACATGCATGTCATAATCTAAGGATCATTGCATGTAATGTTTGGAGGAAAATGGTAATGATCAGATCAGAAGAGGTTAAACATAATATTTGGTGGTAGGTGATGATGTCAGATAACTCAAACTTCCGATTTGATAATTTGACCAGTGCATTTTATTATGGACATGATATATAAACATAACCTTTAACTTGACATCAGCTGATAACGATTACCTTTAACTTTGAATATACACAAGTAGACAACTTAAACTTGTATAAAATTGAATAAATAGACATATTCGTTTCACATGACACCATACATGAAAATATAGTATTCTATGTGGAGTCCTACATGTATTATGTTATGTAGGACAGGTGTATCTACTTGTTTAATTTTGTATAAATTTAAATATTTGTTTATGCACATACTAAATAAGGACATAGTTATATGTTAAAGTGAAATTAAGAATTATATTTATGTATTATGTTTTTCGATAGGTAAAAGGAGAGAATGTTATAGAGGAGTTCCAGGCGAAGGAGTTTTATCTTTGGAAAATATGAAATACACAAAAGCTATTGGAGGTCTTATTTGAAAACATGACTAATTACATCACTCCGTCATCAATCGTCAATCATCATTAACATAAATGACAATGACAGATGGATATATAAGTAATTCAAATTACACTTTCACAGTCATCTTACACCTTCCAAGTCGCAACACATCAATAAAGTCATGGCCACAACCAGGGTAACACAGCAAGAAGGTTGGGTCTAAAGCTAAATCTTAAAAAGAAATAGTAATATTTTATTTTTTATTTTTTAAAAAAATTACTATATATTTTTATTTAAAATTTATTTTTCTAGCTTTTTTAGATCTGAAGTCATTAATTGTTGTTTTATAATAGATTTGGTTTAGTAATTCGTTTTCAATTGATGATATAGCTAATGCATTCATTCTCTTAACACATTGTTGTCTTAGATAAGATTGTTTTTTTCAATTTTAGTTTTGAAAAGCTTTTTTCAAATGAAGCAAATAACTATTAACATTATTCTATAAGCGATATAGCATTAGGAAGACAATCAAATATTTTTATTTGATTGAGTATTTCCATTAGATCATTATTTTCTACTTGTATTATTTCTTAACACATTTAATTTAAAAATAAATCTAAAACAGCAATATCACAATAACTATTACTCCCTCCGTCTCATTTTATGTGACACTTTTCGGATTTCGAGATTCAAACAAGTCTAATTTTGACCGTAAATTTTTCATAGATCTTTTAAACATTTTAAATTATCAATTATTGTGACTTGTAGTACTTTTAACGTAGTTTATAAATATAAAATTTTTATTTAAATTTTTTTGAAGAATTCATGCGCAAATTATCCGTCAAACTTAAACTGTTTGACTCTCGAAAATAAAAAGTGTCACATAAGTTATGATAGAGGGAGTATGTGTTAAAGAATGCTCAACGTTAATACAATTTTTCTAAATAAGTTCTCATTATCTAGAGATCTCAATTTCTTAACCAATAATAAGAAACCAAAATATTTTAATATGCTTCAAACTGCTCAAAACAAGAATATATATACTTTTGAACTAAGAATATCAACAATATAAGTTAACAAGAAAAAGATATAAAATAAAGTTAGAATTACAAAATCAGACATGGATTTGATAAGTTGATAAAATAATACTGAAATAGTGATGCGTTCCTTTAATATAATGATTGCTTGTTGCACTTCTTGAGATTTTGAAGAAGACACTCAAAAGTAAATTTTATTTTTTTTGTAACGTGTAATTAATGATAAATCAAAAGATTTTGTAGGAGAGAGTTCAATGCTGAGGATAAAAAATAATGAAAAAGATGAATATAAGGTAAATAATACTCTCTCCGTCCATTATTGTATGTTAGGATAAGATCATGCACAATCATCAAGAAAAATTTAATATAAGGTTCAATTTGTCTAATATTACCCTACCATCAATCAATATTAAAATGGATTGTACTTCTTGAAAATTGTAAAATCAATTTTTTTTCCACATTAAAGTAGTCTTGTAACTTTAAATGACAAATACTTTTTGAAATCAATAGTTATGTAATTATTAAGGACAAAATTGAAAAAAAAATAACTAATTATTTCTTAATTGTTTAAATTGACAATTAATTTTTAACAATTATATCTAACAAGCAATAGTGGACGGAGGCAGTACTATAGGATCAGATTCTTAGATATAAATAAGGAAACACAATTTTCCTCATAGGAAAATTATTGTTCAATTTCCTTAGAAAAGTGGAAAAACTAACCATATATCTTTTTTACTTCTACATGTTCTTTTTTAATTTAAAAGTACATATAATTTAATAATATGTATCCCAAAAATATAATGCGCTAAGCGATGATTTTAGTGACATAGTGGTTAAGATGACCCTAGCCTCAATAATCATGTAGTATCTATATATTTAACAGGAATAAATCGAAGAAAAAAAACATTATTTTTCAAAAGCGAAGATTTCCTCCTTATTTCACCATTCTTGAACTTTGAAAGCTCGGTAGAGACAATTCTAAAGGATTTGATTGAGATAAATTATCTGGATAAATATTTGTGACCCCAAAATCTTCACATTCCATTAGTCATTTTATGATTTTAAACATCAATTTTTTTATTTTGAACTCCGTTTGAGGATTTTTCAAGAGCTTAAACTTTAAGAAAAATAGTGATTAAGGGTTGGTTTCAACCTGTTTTTCAATGTAGTTTCCCTACAACAAAAACAAATTTTAGCGACAATAAATTGACATTAATAAAGAGGGGTAAATTCTTTACCGGCATTAGTTAAGTGTCATCAAAATCAATGTCGCTAAAAACATTTGAAATATATACAAAGAGTGCTAGCTAAAAATATATATTTAATGATAATTAAGAGTTAATTGCCACCAATGATCATTTTCTACATATATTTTCACTATTGGGTTCCAAAATTTTGATTGAAATGTTTAAAGTTGGTCTAAGCTAAGGACATAATTTAGTCATAAAGTTGTCATCAAACATAAATTATTTGTAATGACCCAAACACGAAAGATAATTTTTAATTTTTGATAATTTTGAATAGTCATTTAACAATAGTTAATTAATTTAAGGATAATTTATTTATTATTAATAATAATGGCCCATATATATATTAACATAAGTTATTAGGATCACACCTTTAGATCATAATTCTTCTTCAAAGAAAACCTCCCGTCCCACGGAGAACGTGGTAGCCGGCACAATCAGAAGGGTGATGAACCTCTAACATGTAAATATTAATTATGTCTTACTAAAGTTATTGGTATATATACACGTATGTCATATTATTACTCATATTATTACTATTCTATTATTATAGTTGTTTGTAAAAGAGAAACGAGAAATTTGGATTGGGATCAAGAAGAATGGAAATTGGAATTACTGTATAACTTTTTCTTATTGGAAAATGGGTTTAACATGTACTTAATCATTAAGAAGGTTAGGGGGTGAATGTGATTATATATTAAAATATAGTTTTATTACTGCAGGTTACTGGATTTTTCTTTCCATGTATTGATTTTTTCAGTTGAGTTTTTTTTCGTGGTTATCACACTATGATTCTTGACTTAGCCTATCAATATATATAAGTAAGATATTTGATGTGTTATATGAATATTGTTGTATATGTGGCATTAGAGAAATTGAAATATAATTCTAGGTTTGAAATTTGAAAATATGAGGGTTGACACGATAATTGATATCAAAATTTAGGAACTTCATTTTAGGTTTTTGTAAGTTTTTGACTGTAGACTAGACATATAGTAATGTGGGTGTTGTTAGTCTTGAAATCTTATTGTGATTTTCTATTTTGTCTAGATAATACTGATTTTGGAGTCAACTAAAAGAGGAAGGCTCAAATTCTGGAATCATTGTTCGACTATTTGAGGCAAGTGGATTTCTAAACCCTTGCTAAGTGTATGAAATGTGTGTATTTCCTTGTGATATATGTTTGGGAGTAATGGGACTTGGCGATGGATTGACTTGTCCACATTGATTAATTCTAATAATGAAAACAAAGGTAATAAAAGAATAATGGGTTGTGTGTGATGTGTTGATAATAGAGAATGGTTTGAAAGACTTGTTGAATCATTGTTGATGTTGTTGTGAATTGTGCAATGTCATGAAAATGGTGATATCCTCTTTATTTGTATGAACATGTCATTTGCATTATTATGAGACATGGTTGTGAAAAGTGTTATGTGCATCGAGAAAGAATTAGAATTTAAAGAGGATGTACCATTTCGAGGGACGTATCGCGCGCCGCGATGGATACTATATTTTGAGAGACGTATCGCGTGCTGCGATGGTTACTATATCGAGGGTTGTGTCATGCGCCGCGACATATGCATGGACAGATATGTCCCCCATGGGTTCCAGACTGAGAGACAGCAGGTCTATAGCACTAGGTCAGACATGCATCATTATACTTGACATTGCATTCCATTGCATTGCACATGCTTATCATTAGTGAACTTGATATTGTGTTTTGTTGATCTTGTGAATGCCTTTCTGTGAAACTTGTGATTGATGAATACTGAGCTTGTTGTTGAGGATATAAAATTTATTAAAGTGTTGTTGTTGAGGATATGTAATTTGAAAAAAAAATGTTGTTGAGGATATGTAATTTGTCAAAGTGTTGTTGTTGAGGATATGTAATTTGTCCAAGTGTCGTTGTTGAGGATATGTAACTTGTCTAGGTGTTGTTGTTGAGCTATATGCTACGTAAATTGTGAGTTGTTAGGTTGGACTGATTTTTATGCAGGTTATAGTTTTGGAGGTTCGGTTGGGGTGGTAAAAGTACCCGTATTTCATCCCCTTAGCTTGTGTTTAGAGGTTTACTTGTTGAGTACCGTGTGGTTTGGTACTCATCCCTTGCTTCTACAATTTTTTTGTAGGTTATTAGCCCGGACCTTTGTGATATATTCTCTTCTTTTCTGAAGCTTCTTGGAGATCTGTGAGGTAGTTGTTTGTCATCTCAGCAGACTTTCTTACTTCTGTTTATGATTTTGTTCTACTCTAGAAACAATGTCATATGAGACTTATATTTTCTTTTAATTCAATTGTAATACTTTCGAGGCTTGTACACGTGACAACCAGATTTTGGGGTATAATTTAAGTTGTAGTAAATTTTCCCTATTTTATTATATTAGTTGTGTTTTAGGCTGACTTGTGTTGATAAGATAAGACGAATGCCATCACATCCAATTTTGGATTGTGACATTATTTATCATTCATTTTCTTTTTTCTAATTTTTTGCATGACAATAAGATTAGATATAAATCTAAACACAAGTATTCAAGATGTTATGTACTCTCTTATCATCACCCAAAGTAAAATATTCTTTTTTAGCTTTTTACTCTTTAAAGTAGAACTTCTCGCACAAATTATATATGAATTTAACCCTGATCTGAGTGTCTAACATACAATATATATCAGATCATAAAAAGAAGTTTAAATGGTGACTACTTTATACATATATATGTCTGCGTATGATGGCTAACTCCTGCTTCAGATTACTTTGTATTTCGTTCAAAACTAGATAACTTCACTTGTTTTAGAAATTAATCATAAAAGAATGTGATCAAATAAATAGAAAACATAGTTCATATATAAAAATTAAAGACCGTAATCGATCATTTTTTATTAAAACATACACTAAGTTGATACATGATTCCAAAAGGATTAATGACATGTCAAAACTTATTTAATGTATCAAATGTCTACTAAAGCCCAATAACACAACATTAGAAGCTACCCTTTTACTAAAAGGAAACACTTTATAATTTTGTTTTTGACACTCAAATTCTTAATTAATCTCACTAGTTAATTACTCCATCATAATCTCTTCTTCAAGCACAGTTTCACTTAGAGTTTTTGCTTCCCCATCCAAAGTTGTTTTAACTTCATTTGCATCTTTTTCAAATACACAAACCTTAGTGCATAGGCACTTTCTTTGGAGTTTGCTACAATGTCCACCTGTAAACTCCTCTGTGACACAAGCCTTTCTACATGATGAATCGGTAAAACATAATCCTTTGAAGGTTTGGCTTGTTGATTTGCACATGTACTGAGCTTGCACCTCTACAATCATTCACAAATAGCTACAAATGTTAGAATAAGAGAGAGTTTATATCTTATTTTTTCTGTATAGACAGTTCAAAAATAACGATATGTTTCTATATTTAGTAACAATTTAGCTATATAATGTAACGACCTGTTTAGTCGTTCTGAGCTGCCGATTTTATTTCTGGAAAAACTGGCTGAGACGACGGAACCCACGACGGAACGCCATGGACACGACGGACCGTCGAGGGGGTCTCGTTCCAAAACACTTAGAATTCTGAAATTTGGGTACTAAAATCGACTCTCTGAACTTCGTAACGAAATCGCAGGACGGACTGTCGTGGGCACGACGGACCTTCACAGACTCTTCAAGGAAATTGAGTCTCTGAACTCTGTGACGGAGCAGCAGGACGGACCGTCGCAGGCACGACGGCCCGTCACAGACTGCGTAATCCCAGGCTGAGTCGGATTTCTGTTAAGTAAATTAAAGGGCGTTTTGGACTATTTCCTGCTTTAATTAGGGGGACCGGGTGTCACGAACCGACACGTAGAATTAGGGGATTGGGTGTCACGAACCGACACGTAGAATTAGGGG
>NC_028647.1:17776397-17778312 GCF_001406875.1 Solanum pennellii
AGTACCCAAATTTCAGAATTCTAAGTGTTTTGGAACGAGACCCCCTCGACGGTCCGTCGTGCCCATGACGGTCCATCGTGGGTTTCGTCGACTCACACAGTTTTTCCAGAAATAAAATCTGCTGCTCAAAACGACTAAACAGGTCGTTACATAAAGAGATATTTGGAGTACAAGTAAATCATATATTTATATGAATACTTCACCGGAAAAACTAAAAACAAAAAACCTAAAAATCCAAAAAAACTCGAAGTTGAAAAACCTGAGTTTGACACAAATGATTTGGTTTATAAATTCAAAAATTCGACACAAATAATTTGGTTTGATATTTGAAAAACCTGAACCAACCAGTCATGTACACCCCTACTTGTAATAATGTAATTATTAAGGGTAGAATTGAAAAAAAAGGGACATATTGTTTCTTAATTATTTAATTGACATTTAATTTTTGATTTTGAGTATACCTGACAAATAATAGTGGAAGAAGGGAATAGAATAGGGCAAATTCTTAGATAATAAATAAGGAAGCACAATTTTCCAGGTAAGAAAATTATTCCCAAAAACGTTTCGTTTCATTAGAAAAGTGGGAAATTTTAGTCATGTTTCTTTTTCACTTCTTACACATTTATTTTTAATTTAAAAGTAAATATAATATAATAATATGTATAAGTATTTCTTTAAAAAAATATGGGAACCAAAAATATGATGCACTAAGTGATGACTTAGTGACCTAGTGGTTAACATGACTCTGACCACAATAATCATGTAGTATATGTAAAAGGAAAAAATTGAAGAAAAAAAATATTTTTTTTTCAAAAGCTAAGGTTTCATCCTTATTTCATCATTTTTTGAACTTTAAGAGGTCAATAGAGGCGATTCGAAAGGGTTTGTTTGACAAGAATTATTTGGGTAAGTATATTTGACCCCAAATCTTCACTTCCCAATTTCCCATTAATCATTTATGATTTCAAACATCAAATTTTGTAATTTAAACTTCAAAGTTTGAGGATTTTCAAGAGCTTAAATTTTAAGAAAAAGAGTTATTAAAGGTTGGTTTCAACCTGTTTTTAACGTAGTTTCACTATAACAAAAATAAATTTTAGCGGTAATAAATATTGATATGAATAAAGATTGTTAAAGTCTTTATCGGCATTAGTTAAGTGTCATTAGAACTGATAGAATCAATAATTCTACAACAAGAATATAGAAATCGATGTTTTGATGATAGACAAGAAGTGCAAATAATCAGTAGCAAATTGACGCAGCAAAGCAGCAAAAAGCGAGTAAAATGGGTCAGCCACGTAGTCAAGAAAATAGAGTTATTTGTTAAAGCCAAAAATAATATATTAAAGGTATAAGTTGATACAAATAAGGAAACCTTAAATATATTATTAAGGAAGGAAGTTGTATATAATAAGGATTGTACTTTAAAAGGTAATCCTTGTTTAACTATAATTTCCTTACCTTATCTCATAAGGATTCAAGGCAAAAGAAAACTCTATAAGAAGAGGACAATCTCAGATGAAGAAGATCACGACTTCACAGAGAGAGAAAAGTGAGATTTATTCATCGAGTAGAAGTCTTCAAGATTGATAGGTTTGCTAAGTTTGAAAAGTTCTTGAGTGAGAAAGTTTTAAACGTGTAAGACTATCTTCTTGTTTCGTTCTTGATTGTAAGTCACGAGTTATTGTACAAGGAGTGGTTTTGGCTTCTTGTAGGGTTGAATTACTGTGAGGGTTGTAACAAAAGGTGGGTTTGACCTTTTGAGAGTAGAAGTCGATTGTAGTCAATCGAGAGAGGTAGTAGTTGTAAGGCTTTTTGATTATTGAGTTGTAATCACAAAATCTTATAGTTGAATTAATAAAACGAGGTTTTTCCTTCCTTGAGTGAGGAAGGTTTTTAATTTAATAAGTGTTTG
>NC_028647.1:17779232-17780227 GCF_001406875.1 Solanum pennellii
TTCAATTGGTATCAGAGCAGGTCTTTTCGATAAAAAATTCACACCTTGAAAAGACTCAATGGCAGCACCACCTACCCCACAAGAAGGAGCTTCACAAACACGACCACCACTGTTCAATGGCAAATACTATGGATGGTGGAAAAATCGTATGATGGACCATCTTATTGGTGAAAACCCTGATCTATGGGGAGTAATTCTAGATGGACCAACTATACCTATGAAAACTGCAACTGATGGAATCACCAAAATCCCGAAGGAAAGAAAAGAATGGAATGCTGAAGACAAGCTTGCAATCCAAAACAATGCCAAAGCCAAGAAAATTTTGATCTGTGGCATAGGACCAGACGAATACAATCGAATCTCGTCTTGTCAAGATGCCAAAGACATATGGGAAACACTACAAACCGCTCATGAAGGAACAACGCAAGTTAAGAAGTCCAAAATTGATAACTTGAATAGGCAATATGAGCTGTTCAGGATGGCAGAAGGGGAGACTATTCAAGATATGCACACCAGGTTCACTTCCATCATCAATGAGATGTACTCCTTGAGAGAGATAGTTCCTAATGGAAAGGCAGTAAGGAAACTCTTGAGTGTCCTTCCTGAAACTTGGGAAAGAAAAGTCGAGGCTATCACTGAAGCCCGCGACCTAATTCACTGGCCATGGATGAGTTAATTGGTAATCTCATCACATACGAACTCAAGAAAAACCAAGAAAAGGAAATTGGAGGAAAAAGGAAGGAAAGGAACCTGGTTCTAAAGGCTACTACATCAGATGATTTTGAAGATGAAAATATTGCCCTCACAACCAAAAGATTCACCAGAATGCTAAAGAGAGGGCAGGCCTTTCAAAAGAAAACTCCTCAAAAATCATCTGAAAACACTAAAGACCTGGTTTGTCATAAGTGTCGGATCCCGGATCACTTCATCAAATTCTGTCCACTTTGGGCTTTAGAGCAGAAAAAGGCAAACTTTGAGAAGGGCAAAGACATCAA
>NC_028647.1:17780636-17792946 GCF_001406875.1 Solanum pennellii
CAGCACCTAGAACACCACAACAAAACGGTGTAGTTGAGAGGAAAAATAGAACACTGGAAGATATTGCAAGAACAATGTTAATCTCAAGCAAACTTCCAAAATTCTATTGGGCTGAAGCAGTGAACACAGGATGCTATCTAATAAACAGATGTATGATCAGATCAGTGTTAAACAAAACACCATATGAGCTGCTAAAAGGAAGAAAACCAAATTTGGCACATCTTAGGGCCTTTGGGTGTGTATGCTTTATACACAACAATGACAAGGACAATTTGGGAAAATTTGATGCCAAGAGTGATGAAGGAATTTTTCTGGGCTACTCGTCACAAAGCAAAGCCTACAAGGTACTGAATAAAAGAACAAACCGTGTAGAAGAAAGTGTTCATGTTGTCTTTAATGAAAATAGTAGTGAAGTTGAAGGAACTTAAGAGGATGAACAGAATGAGGAAACCTGCTCCAAGCCATCAGAACCAAAAATATGGGGAGAGGAATCTACACCCTCGCATAAAACACCTGAAATAGGAGATAAGTCTACTAATGAAACTGGTTCTTCTGCACCTAAAGAGCTAGTAAACATTCCAACTCACAGTTGGAAACATCAAAGCTCTCACCCTTTGCAAAACATTCTTACTCCTCTTAACTCAGGCATCTCTACAAGATCCAAATTACGGAGTATGTGTGCATTCTCTGCCTATGTGTCCCTAATTGAGCCAAAAAATATAAAGGAAGCACTACTAGACTCTGATTGGATTAGTGCCATGCAAGAAGAACTCAATCAGTTTGAAAGAAGCAGAGTATGGAACCTGGTTCCAAAACCTCAAAACAGGACTGTAATAGGAACAAGGTGGGTGTTTAGAAACAAGCTTGATGAACAAGGTCAAATAGTACGCAACAAAGCTAGGCTAGTTGTACAAGGATACAACCAAGAAGAAGGTATAGACTACGATGAAACCTTTGCACCAGTAGCAAGAATTGAGGCAATCAGAAAATTGGTCGCATATGCTGCCCACATGGAGTTTAAACTCTACCAAATGGATGTCAAAAGTGCCTTTTTAAATGGTTATCTGCAAGAAGAGGTGTATGTGAAACAACCCCCAGGTTTTGAGAGTACCATGTATCCTGATCATGTATATAAACTGGACAAAACACTCTATGGGCTAAAACAAGCACCTAGAGCATGGTATGATCGATTGTCCACTTTTCTTCTCACACATGGATACACAAGAGGAAAAATTGATAATACACTGTTTCTTCGAAAACAAGGTGAAGATCTGTTCATAGTCCAAGTATATGTAGATGATATCATATTTGGAGGAACCAATGATTTACTGGGAGTAGAATTTGCTCAACTAATGAATAGTGAGTTTGAGATGAGTATGATGGGAGAGTTAAACTTCTTTTTGGGACTCCAAATTAAGCAAACTCCAGTTGGAACATCAATTCATCAACAATAGTGCATCAAGGAATTACTGAAGAAGTATGATATGAATGATGCTAAGTCAAATGACACACCCATTGGGACAACAACAAAGCTTGATTAAGATGAACCAGGTTCACCAGTCAATGACACTAGATATAGAGGTATGATTGGATCACTCCTATACCTCACTGCCAGTAGACCTGATATAGTGATCAGTGTTGGTCTATGTGCAAGGTTTCAGTCCTGTCCCAAGGAATCACATCTAAAAGCTGTCAAAAGAATCTTGAGATATTTAAAAGGGCACAAACTGTTTTAAAGGGCATTATGAGATCATTGCATAAACTCCTCTTTGAGATAGTACATAAGGTGATACTGCCTAGAGGTCACCAACGTCACATTGCCTCCATAACAGACATGGGACTTATAAATGCTTTGAGTGCAAAGAACGCATTGACTGGCCCACACTGATTATCAAACATCTTGCTAGAATTGTTGATCCTAAACTAGGTTCTCATCAATTAGCTTTTGGAAATCTGTTAACTAGAGTGTTTGATGCATTTGAAGTACCATTGGGAGAAGGTAGAATTTTGACTCGTGCAGATATGTTCACTCAAACCATTCTTGCTGATTGTGGCATTCCCATGGAGTCGGAGCAGGTTGCAAATGCTTCTCCACGTACATCTGGTCCTGTTGCTCAGTTACTCAGGGAACTCAAAGTAGCTGAAGAAAAATATGCCACTCTTGAGGTAGAAAACCAGAATCTACGTGCTGAACTTCATACTTCAAATGCTAAAATCCACAGGTTGAAAGATCAGTTGGTGCAGCAGCAACTTGCTAACAATGCAAGGGTTGACAGAGTTCTGGATATGCTTGCTTCTGCTTCAACCAAGCCTAGTCAAACTTCAACTTGAAAAAAACATCTTGTTTGAACCTGGTTCTCTTAGTTGTTTAACTCTGTGTTGTTACTCTTCGTTTTGTTGCCAGAACATTTTATTATGCTCAACTGGCTGAGCTTCAATTGTTGCTATGGATGATATTTGGTTTTGTTTAGCTGCTGTTGGACTCTTTTTGATTTGTCAAAAGGGGGAAGAGTATTTGCATCACACAGATAGATTTGTCTTCATCAAAAAGGGGGAATATGATAGAATCAATAATTCTACAACAAGAATATAAAAATCGATGTTTTGATGATAGACAAGAAGTGCAAATAATCAGTAGCAAATTGACGCAGCAAAGCAGCCAAAAGCGAGTAAAATGGGTCAGCCACGTAGTCAAGAAAATAGAGTTATTTGTTAAAGCCAAAAATAATATATTAAAGGTATAAGTTGATACAAATAAGGAAACCTTAAATATATTATTAAGGAAGGAAGTTGTATATAATAAGGATTGTACTTTAAAAGGTAATCCTTGTTTAACTATAATTTCCTTACCTTATCTCATAAGGATTCAAGGCAAAAGAAAACTCTATAAGAAGAGGACAATCTCAGATGAAGAAGATCACGACTTCACAGAGAGAGAAAAGTGAGATTTATTCATCGAGTAGAAGTCTTCAAGATTGATAGGTTTGCTAAGTTTGAAAAGTTCTTGAGTGAGAAAGTTTTAAACATGTAAGACTATCTTCTTGTTTCGTTCTTTATTGTAAGTCACGAGTTATTGTACAAGGAGTGGGTTTGGCTTCTTGTAGGGTTGAGTTACTGTGAGGGTTGTAACAAAAGGTGGGTTTGACCTTTTGAGAGTAGAAGTCGATTATAGTCAATCGAGAGAGGTAGTAGTTGTAAGGCTTTTTGATTATTGAGTTGTAATCACAAAATCTTATAGTTGAATTAATAAAACGAGGTTTTTCCTTCCTTGAGTGAGGAAGGTTTTTAATTTAATAAGTGTTTGCGTCTTTACTTAAAAGCAACTTACAAGAACCTGGTTCTTGTTCTAGGGGATATGTTTCTTTCAAGAACCAATGTCGCTAAAGACTTTAAAGACATATACAAAAAATATTAATTGCTGCTAAAAATATATATTTAGTGATGATTAAAAATTAATTGATGCTAATATTTTTAATGTAGTGTTTTCACTATTGGATTCCAAAATTTTGGTCAATGTCTAAAGTTGGGCCAAGTTAAGGACACAATTTCAGTCATAAAGTTGTCATCAAACAGAAGTTATTTACTTTCATTTTATTTTGCTAATTTTTTGCATGACCATAAGATTAGATATAAATCCAGCCAAAAAGATTCATGATATAATGTACTCCTCCGTCATCACCCAAAGGGAAGCAATCTTTGTTAAACAATTTTTTACTTTTTAATGTGAAACTTTTTGCACAAAGTAAATTGAATTTAACTCTAATTTGAGTGTCTGACACACACTATATATCAAACCTTAAAAAGAAAATTTATAGTGACTTACTTCATAAATATGTACGGCAGCATATGAAGGCTAGCTCCTGCTTTGGATTACTCTATATTTCGTTTAAAACTAGTTACTTTGACTTGTTTAAGAAAACGAATATAACAGAAAGTGATAAAATAAATATAATACATAATTTATACATAAAATTAAAGACAGTAGTCGATCATTTTTCATTAAAACATACACTAAGTTGATACATGATTCCAAAAGGATAAATGACATGTCACAACTTATTTAATGTACCAAATGGCTACTAAAGGCCAATAACACAGCATTAGAAGCTACCCTTTTAATAAAAGGCAACAATTTGTTAATTTTGTTTTTGACACTCAAATCCTTAATTACTCTATCGTACTCTCTTCTTCAAGCACAGCTTCACTAATAGTTTTTGCTTCCCCACCCAAAGTTGTTTTAACTTCATTTGAATCTTTTTCAAATACACAAACCTTAGTGCATAGGCACTTTCTTTGAAGTTTGCTACAATGTCCACCTGTAAACTCCTCTGTCACAAGCCTTTCTACATGATGAATCGGTAAAGCATAATCCTTTGAAGGTTTGGCTTGTTGATTTGTACATGTGCTGAGCTTGTACCTCTACAGTTATTCACAAATAGTTACAAATGTTAGAATAGGAGAGAGTTTATATCTTATTTTTCTTTATAATCAGCTCAAAAATAATGATATATTTATATATTTAGTAACAGTTTAGCTATAAATATCACTTTATCCTTAATTAAATAATGTCTAACAACACAAATCTTTATGACTTATTTTAGATTACAAGTTTCAAAAATTGTTCTTTCTTTCTTAAACTTTTTATCAAGTCAAACTAACGGATATAAATTGGGACAGAGGGAATAGCTAATATTTTGAGAAAAAAAAAGTAATTTTACACACTATTTTGTTTGATGAGGTTCAAGAGGAATAAATGATGAAGACAAACCATAAGAAACAAAGAGCCTCATTGCCAAGACCACAAGTGCCATGAAGCAAATGGAACGAGCCCTAGTCTCTTTTTTGATAAGTGAAAAAGAATGCAATATAGAGTTGTGAATAAACAAGTAACACAATCGAAGTAATTTATAGGCAGTGAATTTATAAGAGTAAAACCAAAAAAGTTAAAATTCAATCAACCAATAATATATGAAGTGGTTGTTGGTAGGTCATAATTACAACAAACATGTTTTTCATACTTCTCATTTCTTTTCTTTTTAAAATAAAATAAAATAGGGTAGGTTAGTAGAGAATTGAATCATCAACGATAAAAAAAATCGCAATTTATTTTTTGGACCTTTCTCCGTGAATATGAATTTAATCATGTTTTAATGTGATTGTCAAATACTCTGTGTGATTTATTCTTTTAAACAAATGTTCCTCCTTTCTTTTTGCTTTTTTGTTTAGTTGGGGATAGAGAAAGGAAAATGGGATTTTAGGTGGGAATTGAACTCTCACCAATAAGGTAAAATTTCAGATAGTTAATTAAATGAGTAACTCCTTTCGTTCAATAATAGTTGTTCTCTATATTAAAAATTGTTGTCCATCAATATTTGTTCAAATTAGAGCTCAAAAGATAATTTCTCTTTTGTGTCTATTTTATTCTTGTTATTAAATACTAATACTAATAGTAAAAGTACTCACGCTTTGCGCGGTTAGTCGATAAATATAATTGTAAATATTGAATTATTGACAATTTCAAAATTTAACTTATAATAAAGTTTATTTGAGAGAATTTTAACATTTAGCACCTTGATATGTATAATAGAATATTTATAAAGCGTCAATAACACACCTAAACTATCCCCCTTTTTTGAGTTTCTTACCTAAACTATTGAGAGTGTGAGTTTCATCCTAAACTATTACTTTTAGTTTGAGAAACACACCTCAGATGGTGTGTGTAATACACTCTCTTTTATTTGAAAAAAAAAACTTGATGTATGACATTTCACATGAACAAAATATTCCATCTTGACAAAAATTAAATAATAAATTATAATATAAATTAAAAATTAAAGATTAAATTATTAGTATCAATAAAATATAATTTTAAAAAATAAAATTTAAATTATTTTCTTAACCCACTCCTTCTCCTCCTCCACGTAACTTCCCCTCCCCCCCCACCCCCTCTCCAAAAAGAAAAATTGATATTATTTTATTTTTGAAAAAAATAAAAATTCAACCCTCTCCTATGTAACCGTCCGCTCCTAATGTTTATTTATATTATAAATTTTACATTTTTCTCACTTTGTGTTAGATATTTACAGACATATATATATTTTTTTTGAAAATTCTACTAATGTACGGAATAACATAAGTAAGTAAAAAATTAAAATTTATCTTGCGGCGGCAAGTAAAAAATATTTTCGATATGTATATATCTAACACAAAATTAGAAAAAAATCGAAAGTGGAGGTTAGGTGATGTGGGTAGAATTATTTTTTTTAAAAAAATAATAATATCTACACTAGTATTTGAGGAGGGGGGAGGGGGCAGTGAAAGGAAGTGATGGAGTGGGTAAGAAAAATATTTTGTATTTTATTTTATAAGAAAATATTATTTTTTGAGTAATAATTTTTGAATTTTTAACTAATACTAATAAAATTATTTAATTTTGTCAACTCTGAATGTTTTGTCCATATGGAATTTGATGTGACAATTTTTAAAATAGAAGAGAGAGGTGTGCTTCTCAAATTTAAAAGTGATAGTTTAGGTATGAAACTCATACTCCCAATAGTTTAGGTATAAAACTCAAAAAAAGGATATAGTTTAGGCATGTTTTTAAAACTTATCTCAAGACTTATATATATAAATCAATATATAAACTTAATTCACTGTCTAAATTTAAATATGATTTTGTTTACCATAAGGCCTCATTTGTTTGCACTTAATGGAGGTCTGAATCTTAATCATTCAGATTCAGCCTATTAAATACGTTTGGTTTTTAGGTCTTAATCTGAATCATTCAAATTCAGTCCATTAAGTTCATTTGTTTTATTTTTAAAAAAACCTCTTGATGGGTCTAAAAAGGTCTGAATGAATCAGATCTGTAGGAGACACATAACAACATTCAGACTCATTTTAATAAGTTATCGAATAATAAATCATCGCTTCTCTGCTTTAAGCGTGCCTTTTTATCACATAACTGAAAACTTTCTTTCTCTCTTTTCTCAATCAAACACTATTTTTTTCCTCTTGAACTTGTAAGTTTTCATAAATCCTTTCAAGTTTTTTTTTGTGTACTAATAATTTTCTTGTATTGACTATAGCAAAACATTGTTTGTATATTGGCGTTTATCAAGGTTTTTGAATGAAAAAAAATTGTACTTCCAAATCATGATTATTAAAACTTTGAACACTTTTTTTTATCAAAAGCAATATATTTTGTTGATATGAAATTCTTTTATGATATCTTATTGATTTAATGTTAATTTCACATGCATATTTAGATATTGAAAACAAACAGTATTAACTATTTAGTGTTCAAGTTTAGAGACCACATCTTGATATTCAAATGTGTATTCAGATCAAAACACTTGAATCTTAATGCAAATCTTAATATTCAGATGTATATTTAGATTCAGACCTCTTATTTAATGGAAACAAATGAGGCCTAAATCTCGTATTGTAAGAATGTTATGTTTTCGCAACCTAATAGATACAAAAAGGAATAAGGGAATATAATAAAAGAAGTTATTTTCCTAATTATCAATTAAAAAACAAAAAAGGCTCAAAAATACCCTTAAACTATTTAAAATAGCTCATATATACCCTTAAACTTTATTTCGGCCCAAAACTGCTCTTCTCGTCATACTATTGGGTCAAATACCCTTCTTATTAACGAAAGTTGTTAAATGCCATGTGGATGTCATATAGATGCCACATTGCATGCTAATAGGATTCCACTGCCACGTAGACAAAAATAGAAAAGGTCAAGAATACCTTTAAACTATCCGAAATAGCTCATATTTATCCTTAAACTATATTTCGGCTCAAAACTACCCTTCTTGTCAAACTATTGAATCAAAAGTACCGTTCTTATCAACAGAAGTTGTTAAATGTCATGTGGATGCCACATTGCATGCCAATAAGGTTCCACTGCCACATAGACTAAATCCATTAATCCTAATTACTTCCCCCTCATTTCATTATTTAAGAAATGATATATTCACCCGTTCTCCCTCAGTTTGCGGCTAGGGTTTCATACTTTTCTTCGTGGATGGGTTTCAAAGTGGATATTCATGCTTGTAGGCTAGTAAATATTTTTTTATTTTATTATGTTTACAATATCAAAGCATGATAGTTAGGATTTCACAACTTTTCCCTAATTTCGCAGCTAAGGCTTCATAGATTTCTTCGGGGCTGAGTTTCAAAGTAGATATTCATGGTTGTAGGTTAGTAAATATTTTTTCTCATTTTATTACGTTTACAACTTCAAAGTATGATAGTTAGAATTTCACAACTTTTCCTTCATTTCGCGGCCAAGGTTTCATAACTTTCTTTGAAGCTGAGTTTCAAAGTGGTTTTTCGTGGTTGTAAACACAATAAAGAAAAGTTTACTAATCTATAACCACGAATATCCACTTTGAAACCCAGCGACGAGGAAACTGTGAAACCTTAGCCGCAAAAATGAGGGAGAAGGGGTGAAATCGTTTCTGAAAAATAATAAAATGAGGGGAAAATGAGTAATTAAGATTTAGGGATTTTAGTCAATGTGGCAAATGTGAAATTTAACAACTTTCGCCAATAAGAAGGTCACTTTTGACCCAATAGTTTGACAGAAAGGGTAGTTTTGAGCCGAAATATAGTTTAAGGGTAAATATGAGCTATTTCGGATAGTTTAAGGGTACTTTTGACCCTTTTTCCTTTTAGTCTATGTGGCACCGGAAATCTATTGGGGTGCCATGTGGCATCCACATGGCATTTAACAATTTCTGTAATTAAAAGGGCACTTTTGACCCAATAGTTTGACGGGAAGGGTAGTTTTGAGCCAAAATATAATTTAAGGGTATATCTGAGCTATTTCAGATAGTTTAAGGACAGTTTTGACCCTTTTCCAATTAAAAAATATTGCAGAAAACAGAAGAAGATAATATATCAGCTTTCCATTAAAATTCAATCGTTATGTAACTATTTCCTCAATTCCATATTAATTGTAATTTTTAGAATATTTTTATTATTATTTAAAATAATTAAATTGTTTAAAATTTAAGATAGAATGTTTAAACTTTTTCCATAGTTGCCTTTAATGAAGTTTGATATTTTCATTTCGAGTAATGCTAAATAGCAAGAAAATTTGGTCAGAATTTTGTCAAAAAATTAAAAAAATTTATAATATCGATTTTATTTTAAAATAAACTGATATTTTCCCCCTTTTTAGTTTATAGGTATAAAAGTTAAAAGGATAAAAATGTTTTAAAAAGTAAAATAACATAACTAAAATATCATTCTAGTCAAAAAGATTTGACCAGAATTTGACCAGAAAATTTAAAAAGTGTACAACATCTTTTTTATTCTAAAATAAACTGATAATTTCATTATTAAAAATAATTAAATTGTTCAAAGTTTAAGATGGATGTTTGAATTTTTTTTCATGGGTGCCTTTAATGAAGTTTATTTTCTTGAGCGTAATGCTAAAAAGCCAAAAAGTTAAATCAGAATTTGGCCAGTATATAGTATCTTTGTTTTATTTTAAAATAAACTGATATTGAAAATGAATTGTACTATTTATAAAGTTATATTTATGATATCAAAAAATAATTTTATAAATTCAGTAATGAAATAGAGAATATCAATTAATAGAATTGAACACAAATATTTAAAATTCATGCAGCGGTTTTCCATAACTTAAAATTAAAAGGAGAACTACAAATTACATAAATTTAAAACTGATCTCACTTATTAAAATATAATTAAATACAATTGCATGTCTTTTTATTTTTTGCAAAATACAATTTTGTAATATTTAATTTTGAAAATTACTAATTTTTTATGCTGACATCATCACCTCTAAAGAACAAAATTAAAAAATCACACCATTTTTTATTTCACAAACAATTTATTAAAACCAAAGAACACTTCTTAAGTAATATTTGCAACAACTAAATTAAACAATGTTTGCATGTTTACTCACAGTCAAATTTGGTCAGAAAATTTAATAAGTGTATGATATTTTTTAATTTTAAAATAAACTGATATCGAAGATGAATTACATTATTTTACAAAATTATATTTATGATATCAAGAATAATTTAACAAATTCAGTACTGGAATATAGCAATATCAATAAAATAGAATTAAACACAAATAATTTGAATTATGGAGATTTAAAAAGAAAGAAGAAACTTCTTACTCAATTATCTATATTTTTAAAATTCATACTGCGGTTTTCCATGACTCGAAATTAAAAAGATAACTACAATTACATAAATTTAAAATTGATCTCACTAATAAAAAAAATAACTAAATTCAATTACATGTCCTTTTATTTTTTGCAAAATACAATTTTGTAATATTTAATTTTGAAAAGTAAATGAAGAACAAAATTAAAATATCATACTATTTTTTATTGCACAAACAATTTAATAAAGTGAAATTACGCGGTTAAGCAAACTTATACTATTTAGTCACGCATCATAGCTATAGTTTGCTATAATTACTACTCACAACTAACATTATACATTAATTATGTGGAATGATTGGAGTTTGTATAATTAGTCACGTTTGTATATGTATAATTCGCTAGAATATACAAGTACATATGTGTAATATAGAATTATTTAACAGGTATACATATACAATTCACCTCTGTCTCACTCTCTGCCCTCTCTCGTTCGCCTCTCTCCTTCCTCTCCCTATCTCGCTTGTCATATATACAAATGCATATGTATAATATACAATTATCTAACCAAATACATATACAATTTACCTCTCTCACATTCTCTGCCCTCTCTCGCTCGCCTCTCTCCTTCGTCTCCCAATCTCTCTAGCCTCTCTCCTCCCTCAATCTCGCTCATCTCTCTCCTTCCTCTCCCAATCTCGCTTGCCATATATACAAATACATATGTATAATATACATATACAATTCACCTCTCTTCCACTCTTTTTCCTCCCTCGCTCGTCTCTCTCCTCTCTTTCTCAATCTCGCTCACCTCTCTCCTCCTTATAACATGTAGCTACGAATTGTAATTACCAAACTATAATCATGGAGAATAATTAGGCTATATGTGAAAGTTCCTTAGTAATAAAACTAAAGAACACTTCTTAAGTAATATTTGCAACAACTAAATTAAACAATGTTTGCATGTTTACTCACAATAGAGCTCTTTTTCTTAATTTTGAAAGGAAAATCATTTTCATTAAATTTCATGTTCATAATATGATCATCCCCCTTCCCCTTGTGAAGCTATGCAGAATGAAAAGTCACTACACGGTAGCTCTCCATTACCTCCCTTCCCCTTTACCATTCTATATCTTGACTCCCACCACCTTAATTATGACACTCTTATTTCAACAACGATGGAGGACTTCTGATTTATTCTAAAACGCTGGAAAGGTGTGAGCTTCTTTGAAGAAAGACACCACCCAGGTCATTTTTTTTGGAGCAACTTGTGGGATTTCACTAGATATGTTATTGTATACTATGATTAGGGGCGGAGGTAGTGTATAATGAGGGGGTTCACCCGAACCCCTCGGCGAAAAAATATTACTGTTTATATATGGTTAATATTATTTTTTAGGTATGTATAATAGATGTTGAACCCGCTCCCATTAGTTCGTATGTTTACTTCTCAAATTTGAACCCCTCATTAAAATTTCTGGCTCCGCCACTAAGTCTATGATCATCTTTAAACCTTGGAATGAAACTTGATGCCCAAGAAATGCATACATTTGGGGTGAATATTTCTCATCACACACACAACATTCTTACCTTGACAGCAATCTAAAGAAATGAATCAAGAGTTATTATGAAAATTGTAACTACCAAAATGAAACTCACCTTTCACCGGACTAGCTTTTGGGCTATTGCCCATGTTCCAGCTAAAGGCCCATGGCCTAATCCTATTTGAAAAAGAATTGGAATTATTATCTTTATTTGGTGTCACGACCCAAAACTGAGTCGCGACTAGCACCCACACTTACCCTCCTATGTGCGCGAACCAACCAATCTAAACCCTAACATTTCATTATAATATCAACAGAAAGTAATGCGGAAGACTTAAACTCATTAATAAAAACCAATTCAATAACTTCTAAAATTCAACATCTATTATTCCCCAAAATTCTGGAAGTCATCACCACAAGAACATCTATGATCAAATTACTAAACTAAGAGTATTCTAAGAAACTAAATAAACAAAAGCTAGTCCATGCCGGAACTTCAAGGCATCAAGACATGAGGAAGAAGATCCAGTCCAAGCTAGAAGCATTAGCTCACCCTGAAATCCGGTGTAATGAAGACTGGCTAGAGTTGCGGTTGAGTTGAAGACGA
>NC_028647.1:17800040-17819820 GCF_001406875.1 Solanum pennellii
AGAGTCGATTTCAGTACCCAAATTTCAGAATTCTAAGTATTTTGGAACGAGACCCCCTCGACGGTCCGTCGTGGGTTCCGTCGTCTCAGCCAGTTTTTCCAGAAATAAAATCTGCTGCTCAAAACGACTAAACAGGTCGTTACATTTGGTTTTCAATTCTATTAGGAAAAGGATTGAAATTGTAATTCTATTTGTAGTTGGTTTTGACAGTAAGGAAAAGCACAACTCTATAAATAGAGGATGGTCTTGAGAGAATAATTAATTGTTCATTGGTATTGTTTTTGAAAGACATTAGAACATAAGAGAGGTTTTTGAGAGAGCTTTCAACAAGAGAAAAGAGAGAAAGAAAAGGGTTCTTTTGCTGCAGTCTTTTTCTCCGATCAGCAACATTCAGATCGTGTTTCTTGATTCACTAACCGTTGGATGGGGCTGAAATTTGGACTGAGTGTTCCTGACATCTTAGTGGTTGATTTGAACGGTGGAGATCAAATTCGGAGGTCAGAAAGATCTTGTTTTAGGTCCCGAACAGAAGCTGGGTTAGGGTGGTGTTTCTTTCTATTTATCTTTTGTTGGTGTAGATATTGTTTGTTCTCTTTTGACACTTGTTGTGTATCCATTAGAAGAATAATTGTAACCCTCTTATTGGTATAGAGAAGCAATTCGGGTTTTGTCGATCCCGTGGTGGTTACCTTCAGTTTGAAGGGTTTTTCCACGTTAAACTTGGTGTTCTTTATTGTTAGATTTTCGGTTTCATCTTTTCGTCACACAACTGGTATCAATGCTAAGGTTATCTATATGGAGGGGAATATGAGCAAGATGGTATTTCTAAATGGAAGAAACTACAACATATGGAAAAGCAAGATGAAAGATCTATTGTTCGTAAAGAAGATGCATCTTCCGATTTTCTATTCATAAACCCGAGAATGTGACCGATGAAAATTGGAAATTTGAGCACCAACAAGTATGTGGATATATAAGACAATGGGTTGAAGATAATGTTCGCAACCATATTGTGAATGAGACACATGCTAGAACATTGTGGGAAAAGTTGGAGACGCTTTACGCTTCAAAAACTAGCAATAACAAGTTGTTCTTGTTAATGAAATTGATGACCTTTAAATACAAGGAGGGCAGTCCTATTCTTGATCACATAAATGATTTTCAGGGTATTCTTGATCAGCTATCAGGAATGGGTGTTAATTTTGATGATAAAATACAAGGATTTTGGCTTTTTAATACTCTACCGGATTCTTGGAAAACTCTTCGTGTTTCTTTAACAAATTCTGCCACTGGTGAAAAGGTGATTATGGAATATGCAAAGAGCGGTGTGTTGAATGAAGAGGTTAGAAGAAAATCTCAAGACACATCTTCACATCCAGATGTTCTATATACAGAAGATCGAGGGAGACATAAGACAAGAGATCCGAGGAGTAGAGGTAAAAGTGGAAGCAAGTCAAAATTCAAGAATCCAAATATTATATGTTATCATTGTGGAAAGAAAGTACATATTAAAAGATTTTGTAAACAATTGAAGCAAGATCTTAAAGAAGGGAAGAAGGAACAAAACAATGAAAATAATGTTGTTGTTGTTGTCCAAGATGACCTTCTCTTCGCTTGTGATAAAGATGTCATCAATTTTGTATCTCAAGATACAAGTTGGATAGTAGATTCTGGAGCTACATTTTCATCTTATACTTCTGTTAACTCTGAGGTGTTAAAGATGGGTAATGCTGGTGAGGTTAAGGTGTTTGGTGTTGGCACTGTTTGTTTGAAAACCAATACCGATTCAACGTTGGTCCTTCAGAATGTCAAGCATGCTCCAGAAATTCCCTTAAATTTGATCTTTGTAGGACAACTAGATGATGATGGCTATCATAATGACTTGTGCAATGGCCAATGGAAGCTCATTAAAGGCTAACTGATTTTAGCTCGAGGAAGAAAACATTCAAATTTATACGTGACACAAGGATCGATTCTTGGTGACTCTATAAATTTGGTGGAGAGCGAGACTTTATCAGAATTGTGGCACAAGATGCTTAGTCATATGAGCGAGAGGGGAATCACCTGTTTGGCTAAGAAGAATTTGCTTGCTGGTATGAAACAAACAAAGGTGAAAAGATGTGTTCATTGCTTAGCAGGGAAACAGAAAAGAGTTTCTTTTCACAGTCATCCTCCTTCAAGAAAGTCTGAGCTATTGGAGCTAGTACACTCAGATTTATGTGGTCCTTTCAAAGTGAAGTCAAAAGGTGATGCTCTTTACTTTGCTACTTTCATTGATGATCATTCTCGCAAGATTTGGATATATCCTTTAAAATCTAAAGTCAAGTGCTTGATGTGTTTAAACAGTTTCAAACCTTATCTGAGAGACAAATGGAAAAGAAATCAAATGTATTCGCACTGATAATGGTGGTGAGTATATTGGTCCCTTTGATAACTACTGCAAATCGCAAGGANCTCAATTAAATGGTTTGGCAGAGAAGATGAACAGAACTTTAGTTGAGAGAGTTAGATGTGTGCTTTCAGAGGATAAACTTCCAAATTCTTTTTGGGCTGAAGCACTTAACATTGTTGCTTATGTTATCAATTTGTCTCCTGTTGTTTCTTTGGATGGTGATGTTCCAAACAGAGTTTGGTTTGATAAGGATGTTTCTTATGATCACTTGAAAGTGTTCGGGTGTAAAGCTTGTGTGCATGTTCCAAAAGATGAGAGATCGAAATTGGATGTTAAAACTAAGTAATGCATCTTCATTGGTTATGGTGAAGATGAGTTTGGATATCGCTTTTATGATCCAATTGATAAGAAACTCATTAGAAGTCGTGATGTTGTGTTCTTTGATAATCAAACTATTGAAGATATTGACAAGGCTGAGAAACTAGATTCTCATACTGATGAGAGCTTAGTTGATGTTGATCCAATTCATATTATTGATACATCTTCTGCACATGAGGGAACCCAAGGTAATGATCAAGATAATGATGAGAGTGTAGAACATATAATTGTTCCTACTGATGATGTTGTGTATTATAATCAACCAACTCATGTTGGGATGACCTTTTCGGATGCTCCAGCACCTCTTGTAGAAGATCTACTAGAGAAAAGCGAAGCTCAACACGTTATTCTCCTAATGAGTATATCCTCTTGACTGACATGAGAGAACCTGAAGGTTATGATGAAGTCATGCTAGATACTCATAGAGATAGGTGGGTAGAAGCCATGGAAGACGAGATGAAGTCACTTCACGAGAATGGCACATATGAGCTAGTGGAGTTACCAAAAGGTAAGAAAGCTTTAACAAATAAATGGATATTTAGATTAAAGCAAGATCAACATACATTTGCACCTAGATACAAGGCTAGGTTAGTCGTCAAAGGTTTTGGTCAAAGAAAGGGGATTTACTTTGATAAAATTTTCTCTCCTGTTGTGAAAATGTCCTCCATTCGTATGGTTCTAGCCTTAGCCGCAAGTCTAGATTTAGAGGTTGAGCATATGGATGTCAAGACTGCCTTTATTCATGGTGATTTAGAAGAGGAGATCTACATGGAGCAACCTGAAGGTTTTGTAGTTAATGGGAAAGAAAACCATGTTTGCAAATTGAGAAAGAGTTTGTATGGCTTGAAACAAGCTCCAAGGCAGTGGTACTTAAAGTTTGAATCTGTCATTGAAAATCAGGGATACAAGAAAACTTCTTCAGATCATTGTGTATTCTTTCAAAATTTCTCTGATGATGATTTTATTATCTTATTACTTTATGTGGATGATATGTTGATTGTTGGCAAAAATAAATCTAGAATTGCAGTCCTCAAGAAAGAGTTAAGCAATTCTTTTGCGATGAAGGACTTGGGGCCAGCAAAGAAGATGTTAGGCATACAAATCTATTGAGATAGACACAAGAAGAAGTTATCTCTATCCCAAAAGGAGTATATTGAGAAAGTACTCAAGAGGTTCAACATGACAGAGACAAAAGTGGTTAGTACACCTCTTGCTAAACACTTTAATTTGAGTACGACTCAAAGTCCATCGACTAACATAGAGAAGAATGAGATGTCGAGTATTCCATATTCTTCCGCGGTTGGTAGTTTGATGTATGTTATGATTTGCATTAGACCAGATATTGCACATGTTGTTGGTACCGTTAGCAGATTTTTTTCCAATCCTGGAAAATAACATTGGGGTGCAGTGAAATGGATACTACAATATTTGAAGGGTACGTCAGATATGGAGTTGTGCTTTGGTAGTGGCAAGTCTGAACTAGTATGCTACACGGACTCTGATTTGGGAGGAAACCTTGACAATTCAAAATCCACTTCTGGCTATTTGATCACTTTTGGAGGGGGAGCTATTTCTTGGCAATCAAGACTTCAAAAGTGCATAGCTCTATCTACCACAGAAGCCGAATATATTGTCATTACTGAAGGTGCCAAGGAATTGCTTTGGTTGAAGGAGTTTATCAAAGAACTTGATTTTGAACAATCAAGATTTGTTTTATTTTGTGATAATCAAAGTACTATTTATCTCACTAAGCACTCTACCTTTCGTTCTAAGTCCAAGCATATTAGTAGAAAATATCATTGGTTTAGAATGGCCCTAGAAGAGAAATTATTTGAGGTTGAGAAGATACACACTGATGACAATCCTTCAGATATGCTTACGAAAGTGGTGACCATAGATAAGCATGAGTTTTGTAGAAGTGCGGCAGGCATGAAGCCTGCCAACAGATCCTCCACTTGAAGTCCATTTGGCCCCTTGGCTGGAGGGGAAGTTTGTTGGGCTATTGCCCATGTTCCAGCCAAAGGTCCATGGCCTAATCCTACTTGAAAAAGGATTGGAATTATTCTCTTTATTTGGTTTCCAATTTTATTAGGAAAAGGATTGGAATTGTAATCCTATTTGTAGTTGGTTTTGGCTTTGTAAGGAAAAGCACAACTCTATAAATGGAGGATGGTCTTGAGAGAATAATTAATTGCTCACTGGTATTGTCTTTGAAAGACATTAGAACATAAGAGAGGTTTTTGATAGAGCTTTCAACAAGAGAAAAGAGAGAGAAAGAAAAGGGTTCTTTTGCTGCAGTCTTTTTCTCCGACCAGCAACGTTTAGATCGTGTTTTTTTATTAACTAACCGTTGGATCGGGCTGAAATTTGGACTGAGTGTTCCTGACATTTTGGTGGTTGATTTGAAAGGTGAAGATCGGATTCGGAAGTCAGCAAGATAGGTCCCGAACAGAAGTTGGATCTGGGTGGTGTTTCTTTCTATTTATCTTTTGTTGGTGTAGCTATTATTTGTTTTCTTTTGGCACTTGTTGTGTAGCCATTAGAAGAATATTTGTAACTCTCTTATTAGTATAGAGAAGCAATTCGGATCTTGTCGATCCCATAGTGGTTACCTTCAGTTTGAAGGGTTTTTCCACGTTAAATTTGGTGTTCTTTATTGTTAGATTTTTGGTTTCATCTTTTCATCACAACACTAGCTTCTTCTAAATATATGTTTTATACTTATTCTATTTACTCTCTAGTTCGTTCAAGAAAAACAATCTTAGAGCTTCACCCAAAGTAGAGCGCTCTTTGTATTCCTCCGTCATCACCAAAAGTAAAACTATCTTTCTTAGAGAGTTTTTTACTCTTTAATGTGGAATTTCTTGCACAAATTGAATATGAATTTAATCCTAGTATGAGTGTCTAACAAGGAGTATATATCAAACCATAAAAAAAAATTAATAGTGACCCACTTTATACATATATATGTACGTGTGTGTACGACGGCTAGCTCCTACCTCGGATTACTCTATATTTTGTTCAAAACTAAAATATCTTGGCTTATTTTAGAAAACGAATCATAACGGAATGTGATCAAATAAACGTAATATATAGTCCATACATAAAAATTAAAGACCATAGTCGATCATTTTTCATTAAAACATACACTAATTAAGTTGATACAAGAATCCAAAAGGATTAATGACATGTCAAAACTTATTTAATGTATCAAATGGCTACTAAAGCCCAATAACACGACATTAGAAGCTACCCTTTTACTAAAAGGCAATACTTTATTAATTTTGATTTTGACACTCAAATTCTTAATTATCTCACTAATTAATTACTCCATCATAATCTCTTCTTCAAGCACAGTTTCACTTAGAGTTTTTGCTTCCCCAACCAAAGTTGTTTTAACTTCATTTGAATCTTTTTCAAATACACAAACCTTAGTACATAGGCACTTTCTTTGGAGTTTGCTACAATGTCCACCTGTAAACTCCTCTGTGACACAAGCCTTTCTACATGATGAATCGATAAAGCATAATCCTTTAAAGGTTTGGCTTGTTGATTTGCACATCTGCTGAGCTTGCACCTCTAGAATCATTCACAAATAGTTACAAATGTTAGAATAAGAGAGTTTATATCTTATTTTTTCTGTACAGACAGTTCAAAAACAATGATATATTTCTATATTTAGTAACAGTTTAACTATAGAAGTCACTTTATCCTTAATGAAATAATGTCTATCTACATAAATATTTATGACTTATTTTAGATTACTCATTTCAAAAGTTCTTTTTTCTTTCTTAAACTTTGTATCAAGTCAAACTAATTCATATAAATTGAAACAAAGAAAGTAGTTAGTATTTTGACCCAAAAAAAATAGAGTAAATCTACACATTTTTTTATTTTATGAGGTTTAAGAGAAACAAATGATGTAGACAAACCAGAGGAAACAAAGAGCACCATTGCCAAGACCATAAGTGCCATGAAGCAAATGGAACGAGCCATAGTCCCTTTTAATGAGTGAAAAGTTTGGAAATCTTTTTTTTTTTAAGTAATAAGAAAGAAAGCAATTTAGAATTGTGAATAAACAAGTGACCCAATGGAGGTAATTTATAGGCAGTGGAATTATAAGAGTAAAACCAAAAAAGTTAAAATTCAATCAGCAAATAATATGTGAAGAAATGGTTGTCGGTAGGTCATAAATACAATAAACATGTTTCTTCATTCTTTTCTTTTTTATAAAAAAATAATAATAATAAAATGGGATAGGTTAGTAGAGAATTGAATCATCATAGATAAAGAAAAAGGCAATTTATTTTCGGACCTCTCTTCATGAATACGGATTTAATCAAATGCTTCAATGTGATTGTCAAATACTCCGTGCAAAATTTTAAAAAAGTAATGTTCTTCTTTTTATTGTTAAGTTGGGAGTAGAGAAAGGAAATTTAAAGTGGGAATTGAACTCTCACCAATAAGGTAAAATATTATCTCTATTATTTATTACTTTCTCCGTTTAAAAAAGAATGATCATATTTCCTTTTTAGTCTGTTTAAAAAAGAATGATTCCTTTCCTTTTTTTGCAACACTTTAACTTTAACTTTTCACGTGACATGTTTAAGACCACAAGATTAAAGGGTATTTTTATACATTTGACATAACTTTAAATTAGAACCACAAGATTAAAAATCTTCTTTTTTTCTTGAACTTCGTTCCAAGTCAAACTAGGACAATCTTTTTGAAACGGAGATAGTATTTTTTAAATGGTGTATCAAATCAATAATAGATAACTATATTGAACAAAAAGAATACTTACAGGATTCCGGAAAATAACATGATCCTCATGGTCATCAACTATATGAGTACGGTATAACCTCTACAAATTAATACTCGATAAATTAATAATCTCTCCAAAATAATATTTTCTCCGATTCCAACTTGGGCTAATGAAAAAAATCATCAATTTCGATAAAATAATAAGATAATATATTTTTATAAGACCCTTGTATAAATATATGGTCCTATTAATATCATAAATTAATAATTCTTTAAAAGTACATATATATCTAGACAATTTAGTAAATATAATTCTATTGTGTTCTTTTAAATTTTAAATTTAGTTGAAGCTCATGTCTAACTTTTCTTATTGCATCTAAGAGCTCCGGTGTCATTTCAAATTGTACCACAAAATTGTGAAGAGTTCTAGATGAGATAAGTGTTTTCTTACGCGTAACTGGTTCCAAAGGTACATTATCATCTTCAACTTCATCATCAACATTGTTTTTTCGGTGGTATCCACAATTTCTTCTATGTTTTGGACACTTTAACAAATTTAACTTTCACACGGATAATCCAACAGGTTATTGGCATCCATTTTATTGTGGTAAGCGAGATCATTAATCAATGACTTCAAGTTCATTAATGACGTTTTCACAAGTAAGCTCATTCATTCCAATTCTCTGAGATTGCATCCCTTGAACGAATTTTACAGTGTCGAAAATAATTTGCTGTTCTTTCTTGTCGAACATTTTTTGTCCAGTAAGGGGTTGCAAAATTGTCAGCATCCAAAACATTAATCTTTACTGTATCAGTTTGTCCCACCTCATAATCTTCTATATCCTACGATAAAATCTGTTTGATAATATATCTTGAAAACTCTTATCATCCCAATATCACAAGGTTGAAATTAATAACATACAATGATTTTGATGTATTTGTTATACTTTATGTATAATATTTTTTTTAAATTAATATATATAAATTTATCGATTTAATAATATCACTATAAATTAAAATAATAAAATTTCATGGTACCAACTATATTAAGTTATAGAGGTTTTACCGTAATATCTACCTTCTCTCTCTTCCTATACTATCCTTTTGGCCATTTAATTATTTTTGAAATAAAACGAAAATCTTTGAGTAGTAAATTTGTTTTGAGATGTCCAGTTATTTTGGTTAATGAAATGATTATTTACCTTTGCAGTATAATTAATGTTTCTAATAAATGTGTAAAATATCTCAAGGAGGAGTTAACACTAACTCCCACCGACCTCGAAAAAATTATGGCGGGAGGCACAACTATAAATTGATATGTAAGGTAATTTTTTTAAAATAAAAAAAAATGAAAGGTTTAAATTATCCACTTACTACATTTAAATGAATAAAAATGAATAAAAGGAAGTTGAAATGAAAAAATTTATGAATTAAACATGATGATGTGAATTGCCTTAATGTAATCCTTATTGATTGATGAAATGTTTGAAAGCATTAATGTAGACTTGAATTATGCAAATTGTTGTCTCGTATGTGGTGTGATATATTTGTGTGTTTTAGTTGTAGAACACCGTTATGGGACATGTGATGAGTTATTTATGCCGAGGTCTTTGTCGGCGAGTATTACTATGTCGAGGTCTTTGCCGGCGAGTGTTATTATGTCAAGGTCTTTGCCAGCGAATGCTGTTATGTCGATGTCTTTTTTAGCAAGTGTTATTTGCCAGCGAGTGTTATCATGTCGAGGTCTTTCCAGACAAGTGTTATTATGCCATGATCTTTGTCGGTGAGTGCTATCATGCTGAAGTCTTTGTCGGCGAGTGTTATAAAGCCACTGGGAAATGGCTTCGGGTAGCAACGATCATCGTGACTTGATACTTTTTATGCTTATGCATTATTTGCTTGTAAATTGTAATTGATGTGTTTGTTCGGTTAGACTGAGCTACTTTTTATTGAGATTGACTTATTTATGACTTGTTCGATTGTTGATTTGTGAAGTTTGAACTGTGAATATTGGGCCTTTGAGTCGTGGATTGTAGAATTACTAATTAAGATGGTTTGAATTCTATGCAGGTTAAGTTTGAGAAGGTTCGATTGAAGTGTAAGAGGTATTCGACTTCTAGTCAGTTACTTTATTTAGTAGGTTGCTTGTTGGGTAATGTGTTGTTGGTACTCACTCTTGCTTCTATGCCTGTGTAGGTTTTAAGTCTGGACACGTGTGATCTCTTTCTCCTTCTATTGATCTCGAGGCTCGTCAAACACTTCAAAAGGTAATTGTTTATCATTCGCGGACCCTCTTTTTCCTTTCCTTACACAGTGTTTTAGAGGAGAAACAAAGCTTTAGACTTGTATTTATTTCTTAATTCCGCACTTATGTATTTAGAGACTTGTACATGTGAAGACCAAATTTTTGAGGTTTTAGTAAAAGAATAAGTTTTCCCACTTTATCTCATTCTTGTCTTTACTGTTTTCGTTTTTATGGGGTTGAAGTTAACTTGTCTTAGTGGGGAAAGACAAGTGTCATCATGTGTATTTTTGAATCATGACCCTCCTCTTCGTGTTCATTAAAGTTGTTCAGATCAGTGGTAGAACCACCATATCTTTAGGGGGTTTATCCAAACCCCTTCGGGAAAAATTATATTATTTTTACATGGTTAAAATAATTTTAGGTATATATTAGATGTCAAACCCCTTAGGGTACTTTGTATGTCTAATTCTTCAGATTTTAAACTCTCTAGTTAAAAATTCTGACTCCGCCATTGCTTAAGATGGACATATCTTTTTAAAGAGGTAATCTAGACTCGCTTTTTAATCTTCTACATTCCTCAGAGATGGAAGCACATGTAAGCCTAAGAGCTTTAGAAAATCTTCCCTTGTTACTGATGACGGTATCACTAGTATCCTTTCCTTGAAGGGCAAGTAAAATCACTAGTTTCCCAAATGGGGTCATCTCAAAGTCCAACAATTTGAAGGTCATTAAGGCCGTATCCCAAAATGCAATTGGCAAAGTGAAGAGTGTCTAATTAGCTTGGATCCTCATAAGTAATACCAAAAATTTCAAATGTGTTGTAACCTTAATGTTTTGCCACCAATTCTATGCGGCTGAAACAACCATTTGAATATTTGATAGGTTTTGGTTGATCTGAAAGAAAGGGTACAGGATATGATAAGTTTATTTACTCCTAACCCAGTTATGTGTTCAAATTTGGATCATTATCAATTTTCACACACAAAAAAAAAAATGTGTATCTAATCTTTGACAAAAAGGTCGCTCCTTAATTACGAAAATGATGCTTTGGACTGTCCCGCTTGTATGTGACATGACCTATTTCTAGATAAGAAGTGTTTCCTAGATGTTAATTAAGAGTAAGACTGAATATTTGCGAGAAGGCATATTATATACTAATCTAATTGAATCAACTCTAATACTAAGGAATCCAAAAGACGGTTTGTATCAAGTGTACAACCAAAGACTCGATTGATAGTGAAAATTGATATTATAGGAAAAGTGGCAACAAGTAGTGTTTTCAAACTAACGCAAGTTTGGGTTTGACTTGCGTCCTTTCATACAAATCAGTGTTTATTTCTAATAAACATAACAAAAGCAATAAATGAAGTGAAATAAACAAATAATCTCAAATATCATTTAAACTAAATCTTCTAAGGTTAAAAGAATAGACTTGATTAAAGAAAAAAACTAAAATGTCCATGCTTCTTTTTTCTTGTATTTAGTATACATCATATAATTTTAAATTGTGCCAGGGACAACTCTTGAAGACACTCACAATGAGGATCTTAATTAGCTAACAGGTCATGGGATTTGTATTCTCTAGGATTCTGGTTTGTATCACAAACAGATAAATGAAGTTAATTAGTGAAACCTTTTGATGTATAGATACATTGTATAGGCAGGGATAAATATAGATCGATTGCTTCGTCTTCCTGTGAAGGTCAGCCCGTAATCCCTTTCCTCCATGCATTTTCCTACTGGTTGTTAATATACAGGTAGGCTCAAAGCCTCAACCTCTCATCACAATGGTGGAATTAATATATTTATTTATTTTTTTAAAGGAACTTGCAGCTCACACCAATGACAGAAAGTAATTGAGATGCCAAGTATGATAATCACTTCTTTATGGAGAATGCATCAATTACAAAATGGAGTTTCAATGAGGCTTCCCACTGCTTGCTTTGTATAAATGACTATCAGTTCTATCGAAAATAATATATCAATATCTATCTAACTCAGACTCCACTTGTGGGATTTCACTGGGTATGTTATACTATGATCGTGTGAAACGCTCAGACTAAAACTTGATGCCCAAGAAATGCATACATTTGGGGTGGGGTGAATATTTCTCATCACACAGACAACATTCTTATCTTGACAGCAATCTAACGAAATGAATCAAGAGTAATTGGTAAAGTTATTATGAAAACTGTATGGCACTCGCCTTTAAGTTACCATGTAAACCTTTGGATTTGGTTGACCTTCCCGCTTCTAAAATCCAAATATTCATAGCGGAGAAAAACCAATGAGATAAAGAAATAACACTCTTTTACTGCAGTACGCAGCTGAGACCCCTACACTAGCAAGAAATTATTCTACTTTACTGGATCCTACTCGGACCAACCAAATGCATCCACACCACCAGACTAGCTTCTTCCAAATATATGTTTTATACTGATCCTATATACTCTCTAGTTCATTCAAGAAAAACAATCTTAGAGCTTGACCTTGAGGAAATAAAAGAAGCAGTAACAGATAAATCACTTTCTCTAATATAACATGAAAGTACTCCAGCACAACATTAAAGTAATGAATACAAGTAGGTGTATAGGTAGAATCAAAAGTCATTATAAAACGAGTAGCGACTCACATAGTTGAAATGTCATGCTACTAGCTACTCAATTAGTAACATATAACAGCGATCCTGCCTGTAAATGCACCAAGGAAATAGAATCAACCACAAATACCAGGCCAACAAAGGAGAACGAAAAGGCACCTGGACAGAAGCTAAATTTGATATTGGCAAGTCTCTTCCTTCAAACACGCACCCCTAATGCCTTGTGATCTCGACCTCAAAGATAAATGGCTGAAGAATGAAGAGATACCTGGCTCTACAGAAGTTGTAACATTCATAGTACTAGAATTATAGTCAGGTGCTCCCATTTTGGCTAAACAAAGATATGGCATGTCCTCTTAACCCTGACAGATAAGCCAGAGTAATACGTGGACACCAAATTGATCTTAAATACCAAGGAGATTAAGAAAATATATGCACACGGGATTTATTGATTCCATCAGAACATAGTAAACCCATCGAGATTGACCTAGGAACAGAGGCAATCATTTACACTTCTCAGAAGTTTCATGTAACCATTGCAGATTATAGGCGTCTTTAGCATTGTATTAATGTCAATTACGAAATACCTTACAAGCTAAAACAAGAATATAATCTACAAATTATCTTCAACTATACACAATGCAAAGACTAATTATTGATGTGATACAAACTAAAAAGAAAATAATCCCAATTTTCTGTAAAATGACAGCGCTCAAACCTCTTCTAGAACGCACTGTGTTATAGATAGAGAAAATGTAATCTCAATCCCGAATCCCAAGCTCAACCTCAAGATCATCATCTTCTTCAAAGAGCTTTAGGAGACGAGCTTGCTGCTCTTCCCTTTTCTTCTTCTGCCATATCTTGAAAAGGACATAACAAAATCCAACAGAAGCTAAAATTCCAAGGCACACTATCACTACTCTCACTCCGGTGGAAATTCTGGATGAATGACTTTTCCCTTTACTTTCATTTGATGTTGATGAGGAATCCGCCGAACCTTTATAAACACCACGAAGGATGACTCAGCATGTTAACCATTAATAGAGATCAGATAATAATTTCTCATTAGGGATGGCAACGGGGTGGGGGCGGGGCAGGTATAGTCAAACCCACAAAATTCTCAACCCCCACCCCGCCCCGCATAGCATTTTTTTCTTTTTTAACCGGCTCCGCCCCGCCCGCACAAACCCACCCTGCCCCACTTGAAGTTATTACCACCACATATACTTCCTTAGTTCCAGGACTAATTTATTGTTCGCACTTCGCAGTGGATTAATCCCAATTTCCTACTTAGATTAGAAAGATGAATAAACTAAAATCAAAGAATCGCAAATTGTCGAAGTTTATTACTGCAACAAAAGTTTTACCACGAATTCTTACATGAAATTGTCAAAGAATGGCATTACTAGTGGCCTAGTCGGAGCAGATTGGGAAAATAAAACCAAATTGGAATTACAATTCGAGAAAAAAAAGATTTGTAATTAAGCTCTACATAAAAACAATTCTTCCAAGATGGTGTATAAAATTAAGTTCATGATAAGAATTTGCACTAGAACACAAGAAATGAGCATAATTTAAAAAACTAAGGCTTTGACCCATCCCGCACCCGCTTAGAGACTAACCCGCCCCATTCCACATAGCCTTAAATCCACCCCATGACCATCCTATTTCTCATAGACATTTTAGATTTAAAAAATAGAGTTAAACCTCTATGAGCACAGACAACAAACAAAGAATAACCCTAGTACGATTTATCAAATCAGAACAGAAACACACAGTTTTTCCTTCCTCGGAGGTCAAGATTGGTACTTTATAGACGCACAAAACAATCATAGCAACAAATCAAAGTTTAATATTGAAACTAATAGTATTCCAATTAAATCTAAACTATAACGATTTAAGAAAAAGTTCATGAGCAATATAACTCAGTTCTAACACAAAATTTGAAACTTTCCTCTGTATATATTTCACTTTTACGAAATTAAGCATTAAATCCATGTGGGGTACACAGATCTTTCTTTATTTTCTCCTAAAGAATGAAAATGAAGATTGGTAAGCAGAAAAGGGTACAAACCTGTAATCAAAAGTAAGAAAAGAGTCAAAAACAAGGATGATTGAAGAGGCCCCAAATTAGGGGTTTTGGGCATCTGCATCTCTAATTCTTGGGGTTTCTTCTTCTGTGTTCAGACAAGGGGAAAATTAGTGTTTCAAGAGTTTGCTGTGTTGTCAATTTTCAACGGCTGCTACCTTAATGTCTTTACTCTACCAAATCACAAATTCATCCACAATTAGCTTTCTAAGACAAGTTTCCTTTTTAACTAGAGAATAAATTTTGTTTTAACTAGAGTAAGTTTCAAAAGTACCTAATATTTGAAGTTTAATTAGGTTTTTTAGCTATAATTTGCTTAATTATGATTTTTAGTTACATGTCAGAATGAGAAAAGAGACAATTGAGAGGGAAAAAGAAATACAATTGATTTATCTTTTTGATCAATAATTGTATTACAAATATAATTGATCTATACAAAAATATATAGTTACTAGAAGGAGGAAAGAGAAGACCAAGATTACAAGAGGGAGGAGAAAGGTGAGTGAGATCTGAAGAGAGAGAGCAACGAGAGAGATACAGTTAATTTGTATATCTGATTAGTAATTGTATCACGAATACATTTGATACAATTGATTTGTATCAATAAATATAACTATATTTATGAATATAATTGTATCAAAGACTACTAATATTCAATTTATTGATGCAAATCAATTGTATTAACAAATATAATTTTTTCGATGGATATAATTGTATCATTGTTATAATTGGTAACTAATTATATTTTATTCATCTACTGTCTTGTGTATTTTATTCACTAATTGTAATCATTCGTATTTATACCATTCACTATTACCATTTGTACTTATATTATAGGAGAGAGATGAAGAGCAAGAGAGTGTGGGAGCAAATTGAGGATAGAGGTGAGCGACAGATTGCAGAAAAAGATGAGAGAGGCGAGAGTGAGAGTGTAGAAAGATGAGAGACGAAATTTCCATAAAATTCTAATTATAACTATGAATCATATTTTTTTTAAAAAAAAATTAAATTTATGTATAGTAAATACACATCACATGTAAGGACAGGCGAGCCGGGATGAACCAATCTCAGAATGATTCTGGCCCTGATTATCTAGGATCTACACTTATAGAGGGATGGGTGGAATAGAACCTGTCGAGATATGGGATGGGATGGCTTGATTTTTAGCCTGATTCATTTTGGTACTGCTTTAATCAAATATGGTCAATTTGAGAATTTGTCATATTCTTAAAAAATATAAAAAATTTAGATATTTGTTACAATTCAAGACTACTTTTAAAAATGATACTGTGCGTAAAATCACAAATGGCCTCAAGTTAACCATATGACGTAGCATGATAGTAAGATAGCATACATAACTAAAATAATCATGAAAAGCGGAATACATTCTCTGATATAGCATAAAGAGAGAATCTGAATACAACGATGCATCAACAAGAATATCAATATTTTAAATAGCCTCTCATATAAGTGAGTCGATAAGACAAATTTCTAGCTGACCCAAACAATTTGAAAACAAAAGTAGAGTCTGAAATGAAAATAAGAAATCACAAGTGACATATCCCCAAACCATGAGAGCAATCACTTAAGTAGGGTAATGTTTATAGAATGATGTACTAACCACGATTGGAAGGATATGCATCAGAATCAATATTATGAAACAATGTAGGCAGAAAAGTAAACGGTCAGTATTCGAAATGTACTGAATATGGAGAAATGCGTAAACATGCATGACATAATTAATAACATGATAAATCTGTCAAAAATGATGATCAAGTAAACATAGCATGTAAACTGATGATTTGGTTTCGAAAATATAGTACAAGGTCATGCAATATTCTAAAGTCGTAACAAATGTAGGAGATCTCATTAAATGACATAAACCATGTGAGCTACAATATGGAGTTTAGTGTTTGCTCCCGTACCGAAAAGAGAGTGTCTTACTTGCCAAAGTAAGGAACATGAGATTAAGCTAAGGTGGGTCAATTAGCTAAAGTTTGTAAAAGACTAAGAGTCTGTTTGGATTGACTTTAAAGTAGGGTAAACCCACTTTTGAGTCATTTCTAGCTTTTAGAAGTGTTTGACAAGGTTAAATATAAGTTTAAATGAGTTTTTTTTTTAAAAAAAAAAAGTTAAAATCAAAAGTATGTCTCCCCCTACTTTTTATTTTTTTAAGTTGTAAGTCATTTAAGTTGGACTTTTTATTTTTGACTTAAAAGCTATTTTTAAAAGTCAATCCAAACAAACTCTAAGTCCTACGGGGGCACGTAGTTCTTGGGTTTAGGGATTACTACTAAAGGTCAGCGGACGCTAATAATAAAAAAAAAACCATCCCAAAAGTCCACCACTACAAAAAACCTCTAATTGCCAACAAAATTTTACTAACAACTTAAGTTGGTTAGTATTCTACTAAACTACCAACATATTTCTAACGGAATAATATTTTAAAACTTAATAACGAAATTCTAACAGATTGCCAACATATATCTTACTAACTAATTATTTTAGTTGGTAAATACGGCGGAAAAAAATGACGCCAAATTTAGCAACCTTCTATCAATGGATTACCAACAGAAATATTACTAACGCACACCTTTTGTTGGTAATATTACCAACGAAGTATATATTGGTTGGTAAATAGGACAAAAAATTGTTTATATAATTTATTAATATATTACCAATGACTTACTAACTAAACATTTACCAACGACAAGATTGTGTTGCAAAATTTACCAAACAAATATAAATGTGTTGGTAAATTAATAACGAAATGTAATTTGTTGGTAAACTTGCCAAAAGTTAAACTAAATATGCTCTGATGAAAATTCTTTCGGTTCGATTAGTTTCGAAATGTCATTTTTATATCTAACAAGATGGTTGTTTCACGTTTTGAGACTTCCATTTTCAGTTTGTGTTGTTAGGCGTTTTAACTTTTGGCCAAAATTTATACTTGGTCAATATTTTCTGTAAACGTGCTCAAATTAAATTTTTTTGATATAATGATATGTGTCATATTGAGATTAATTTAACTTGTTATCATAGGTTTTGCATTGTTTCATTCAAATATGATTTATAAAATTTATTAATATTTTTGGATTTATATTCATGTTCTTAGATTTTTAAATTCAATAAATTAATAAATATTTAAACTGGTGAACAATTATTCAGTCAATAATATTTTGAATATATTGTCAATCAATTACTAAGCTAACGTTGAACTTGAATGATATATTATCAATAAACTAACAATCAATTAGTAAATTTATTAGAAAAATAAATAATCATATAAAGTATTTTAAATTTATTACAAACAAGGGTTGTGGTGTATTGGTAAGTACTCTTGCACCTTTAACCAAGAGGTCTTAGGTTTGATTTCCGTCGGGTACATAATCATTGTTAGGGTCTTAGGGAGTACTTCACCACCCAATGTGGGACTTTCCGGTGTGAATCCAGATTTAGTCGGGCTCCAATGTGGGTACCGAACACCGGATGGAAAACCAAAAATAAAAATAAAAAAAGTATTTAAAGTTTCTTGACAAATTACCAACACAAATTTTTTGTTACTAAAATTACCAACCAATTACAATGTTGAATTGAAAAATGAAGAAAAAAATTCACTAACTCCTTTTCAATTCGTTAGTAAAGGTACTAACGATATACTAACCAAAAATTAGTTGAAAAATTTATCAACGAAAATTTCAGGGCCATATTTCAAATTTTTGTAGCAACATTTTTGGGTGTTTACCAACTGATTTTTGGTTGGTAAGTTTACCAACAAATTAAAATCAGTTGGTAATATTTACGGACAAACTTTTTAGCAATAGATTAATATAAGTTGACATTTAATTAAATTTAATTTGTTAACCGATTTAATTAATTTACCAACAAATTTTTTATTGATAATTGAGATTCCTTTTGTAATGCACTGGGTACTAAGTATACCCAATAGAGACGTGCATAATTAGAGAAATAGTAAGAAAAAATGTTGAGGCCCCCTAAAATTGAGGCCCTAAGGCATTGGCCTAAAAAATATAGGCAAGAGCAGACTCTAGAAATTATTTAAATCATGATAAGCATTCATAATTCCTGAAAATATGAGTTCATAATGCATGTGAAAATAGCATAATTGTGATCAAGAAAATACTTGCATAGCATGGATTTATAAAAAAATATCATTGAAGACGTTGAATTAAGATCAATTATGTATAATAAGATCAATCATGAAGAATAACTAAATTTTTAATGAGAACCTATAAGAAATCAAGAAACTCTAAAATTGGAGAAGAATCATAAGAAAGAATCATAAGAAACTGAGATTTGTTTGGAGCTTAATGGGTGAAGGATTCGTTGATGAAGTTTCCACGTATCTTTATTGAAACCCAAGAAGACTCGAAAGTTTTGGAATTGTTATTCTTGCCTTAGAGAGAAGCTTGATGGAGAAGAATTTGATTTTAAGGGAATGAGAGTAAATGAAATGGTTAAGGATCTTAGGAATTAACTATAGTCTCCAAATAAGCCCAAATGACATAGTATAAAAATTAGAGAAATTTTTCAAAATGTCAGTATTTTAACATTTAAGAGGGCTTATTAGCAACACTTTCAATATTTAGTAAAAATGTCAATTTTAATTTGTTATGTATCTTATTTATGTTTTTATTATTTGTTTTTATTTAAAGAATATAATTAATTAATAACAAAAGGGAGAAAATCAAGGGAGAGAATATTTCAAAAACAAAGATAAAGATCACTTAATTTTCTCATCAGTTACATTTTCAAATAAAACTCAAACTTTGTTCTTTTTTTTCTCCATAATCTTAGCCTTTTTTTATTAGTCGTTCCAATAGGTATGTCAAATGAATTTTTATAGTTATTTAAGAAACATATTTTTATTCATATATTTTTTTATGTGTATTTATTTGTTTCTTCGAAAATTTTGTATTTCGTATTTATTTCAATATGTATTTCATTCGTATTTCTATTTATTCTAGTTTTATTTATAATTTTGTACAATAATATATAAAATACAAAAAAGTAGTATGATGAAAAAGTGAGATAATAGTTTTTAGAGAAGAACGTATCACTTAAAATTCTCATCATTAACAATATAAAAAAAAACTCCTTTTTCATTCTATTAGTGTAACGATCTGTTTAGTCGTTTTGAGCAGCAGAATTTATTTCTGGAAAAACTGTGTGAGTCGACGGAACCCACGACGGACCGTCATGGGCACGACGGGCCGTCGAGGGTGTCTCGTTCCAAAAGACTTAGACTTCTGAAATTTGGGTACTGAAATCGACTCTCTGAACTTCGTGACG
>NC_028647.1:17828201-17851281 GCF_001406875.1 Solanum pennellii
TTGAAATGTTAAGGTTTAGATTGGTTGGTTCGCTCACATAGGAGGGTAAGTGTGGGTGCCAGTCGCGGCTCGGTTTTGGGTCGTGACAATTAGATTAATTTTCCTTTGTTATTTTTTCATTTTAATTGTATACCAATATTTTTTACATTTTATGTGCTCACTTTACCATTCAAACTAAAATTATTTTTTTTTCTTTCAAACTACAAATTGTATTCCGGTGATCAAAATTGTATTACTTGATTACCATATATATATATATATATATATACACGTATCTCAATATGTATGAATATGATTTATGAAATGGTACAAGATTTTTGGGGGAAAATAGCATACTTGGTGGAAATAATAAATTTGTTGAGAAAGGATATAATATTCTAAAAAAATAAATACAAATTGACTATGAAAGAAATAAGAATACAAGATTCTGGAAAACATATAACATACATAGTAAAATAATATAATAAAGGAAAAATTAGCAAAGTAGTCATAATTCCTAACTTAATTAGTAAAAACATCTACACTTTAAAATATTTAGTCAAAATGTCAAAATGTCAATATTTTAAAAATAATTTATAAATATTATTATTTGTCTTTTCTTTTATTTCTCAAAATAGTCCAACATTAAATATATTCACTATCCATTTAGACTTCTTCTAGACTTTAATACCATTAATTTTATTTTCATTTTTAAGATTTTCAAATTTTTTTTATCTTTTACCATTTTCACCATTATTGTCTCTCATTGTTGAAGAAGAACTAATTATTCAAGTTCATATCAATTTGTTCAGATCTATAGATTAATTCAAGAAATCTCTCAATACATAAAGGTATTTTCGTAATCATCTTTTATTTTGCGAGATTTCATAAGATTTTGTTTTCAAAATAAAAATTATGTTGAATTTTGGATTGTATGTATTACAATTTTTTCGTTATTTTTTCGATTTTTATATGAGTTTGTTAACATACTCATCAAATATTTATGCATTTCAGAATTTTAGTATTTGAAACACTATTTTTATGATTTTATTTTCATATTTGAGATTTAGTAGATCGTAATTTGTAGTAAGCCACATAAGCATTCATACATAATATATTGTTTGATTTTTTTTATATATTCATATTTCATAATTTCGAATTTTACTTATAGGGTTACTAATTCACAAATAAACACAGATTCAGATATGAATTTGGTGAAAAGAATTGAAAAAAAGAAACATAGCAGACAAAGAAGAAAGAGAGAGTCAAAGAAGAAGGTTGTGAAATTGTGTTCGTATCAGAATAATATTCATATTAATTATTATTTGTCAATTATTTTTCTTTTACTCATCATTTGTATTTTTATTAAGGATATTGTATTTCTTTTTTATTTGTAGTCATTCAAATACGTATCTTATATGAATTGGTATTTCTTAAGCATAGAAGTATCCTATTTTTTAAACAGTAGAATATTGTATTCTGATTATATCATTTTCACTATGTATGCTATCTCATATGAATTTGTATTTCTTAAACATATATGTATCCTGTTTTTCAACAGTTAATTTGTATTTTTTTTAGAATATTGTATATTTATTTATGAGAAATTTTTCAAAATGTCAATATTTTAACATTTAAGAGGGCTTATTAGCAACACTTTCAATATTTAGTAAAAATGTCAATTTTAATTTGTTATGTATCTTATTTATGTTTTTATTATTTGTTTTTATTTAAAGAATAGAATTATTTAATAACAAAAGGGAGAAAATCAAGGGAGAGAATATTTCAAAAAAAGATAAAGATCACTTAATTTTCTCATCAGTTACATTTTTCAAATAAAACTCAAACTTTGTTCTTTTTTTTCTCCATAATCTTAATCTTTTTTTTGATAGTCGTTCCAATAGGTATGTCAAATGAATTTATAGTTATTTAAGAAACATATTTGTATTCATATATTTTTTTATGTGTATTTATTTGTTTCTTCGAAAATTTTGTATTTCGTATTTATTTCAATATGTATTTTATTCGTATTTATATTTATTCTAGTTTTATTTATAATTTTGTATAATAATGTATAAAATACAAAAAAGTAGTATGATGAAAAAGTGAGATAATAGTTTTTAGAGTAGAACATATCACTTAAAATTCTCATCATTAACAATATAAAAAAAACTCCTTTTTCATTCTATTAGATTAATTTTCCTTTGTTATTTTTTCATTTTAATTGTATACCAATATTTTTACATTTTATGTGCTCACTTTACCATTCAAATTAAATTTTTTTTTTCTTTCAAACTACAAATTGTATTCTGGTGATCAAAATTGTATTACTTGATTACCATATATATATATATACACGTATCTCAATATGTATGAATATGATTTATGAAAACAAGATTTCTGGGGGAAAATAGCATACTTTGTGGAAATAATAAATTTGTTGAGGAAGGATATAATATTCTAAAAAAATAAATACAAATTGACTATGAAAGAAATAAGAATACAAGATTCTGGAAAACATATAACATACATAGTAAAAGAAATGGATCATCTAAATGACATTTGGACCTATTATTTTCTGATTACCTATATTCAATTAATGAATAAAGTAAATGAATCATCTAAAAAGGCAAAAGAATCATTCAATTAATCAGAATTTTTTTTTTAAAAAAAAAAGAAAAAAAAGAGAAGAAATTTCATTGGCGATCTTGGGTGGTTCTTTGGGAAAACAAAGAGTCCAATGCATGCATTGACTCTTAAGTTTTCAAGAAGAGTTGGAGGTTTAATGTTGAACATCTATTTAAACCCTCTTCTTTTTTCATTTCAAGGACAAGAAAAAATATAGAGAGAAAAATATTGAAAGAAAAAAAGAAAAAACATACGAAATTTCTTCTTTTTTTTTTAAAAAACAACATATTTCATCTTTGGTGGTCTTTGAAAAACAACATATTTCCACATTTTGCTTGTCATCAACCTTATGTATTTCTTTTTACATTTCACAATGTAATCTTGAATTATTGTTTATGTTCTTTTTATATTTTGTTTAAGTTGATTGTATTAAGTTTGTTTTGATTTAGTTAAGTCTATTGTGATTCTTATGTGATTTTGTTTATTATTATATACATACATACTTATTACTAATCATGTTTAGTTTAAATTTTAGCTTTAGTAAGTAGACTCTTGTTTTTTGCCAAAAAAAAAATAATTAAAAATAAATAACAATTATAATTTTTTATGTTCTGGTCACTTTCTTTTGTTGAAAAACGAAATTAAAAAATTAAATAAAAATGTAAAACTGGTCATCTTTACAAAAAGGATTAATGTAGTCATTTTTGCAAAAAATAAAAAAAAATTAAATAAAAAAAATAATAATATAAATCTGGTTATTTTTGCAAAAATATAAATCTGATTATTTCTACAAAAAATATAAATCTGGTTGTCTGCAAAAAATATAAATCTAGTTATTTCTGCAAAAAATATAAATCTGGTTATTTCTGGAAAAAAATGTAAATCTGGTTATTCTTAAAAAAATAAAGAAAAAATATGTAAATATGTTTTTTTTCAAAGATAAAAAAAAATAAAATAAAAAATCTCTTAAATAAATATACAAAATGACTATTAAAATAAAAACACTAATTTGGTTATTTGACTTAGTAGTCTAACAATTAGATAAAATTTGCAATCTTCTTTCAAATAATCAATGTGGTGACTTTGTATAAAATAAAATTTTACTAAATTTGTTATTTCTGAAATTTTGTCAATAAAAAAAAAATAAATTAAAACTAGTATCTCACTAGTTTTAAAAGGGTGTTTAATTATTATTTTGTAAGAGAATTTTTTTTTTTGTTATTGTTTAGTAGTAAACTTGATTGTTTATTTGATTTCTATTGGTTAAAAAAATATCAATACTAAAATGAAAAATAAATAAATAAATACTAATCATCTTCTTGTCTTTATGTTGCAACATATTCATAATTCATTTTTTATCATTATTTGTTGTTTTTAAAAAATAAATAAATATTTTTTTTGACTAATGAATTATTAATTTTTTTTAATTTTATTATTTATTTATTTATTTTAAAAATAATTAAATACCATTACGTGTTCGGTTACGATCCTTGATGTGTATTTTTTTTCTAGAAAAAGATCTTGTGTGCGGTTAAACTTATAGGTCAATCAATTTTTTTTCGAAAAAAAATGAGTAAATAATGCAGTTTTTCTTTAAGAAAAATATTTTACAGCAAAAAATAAGTTAATAAAGCGACCATGCTAGAACCACGTGACTTGGGGGTGCCTCACACATTCCCTCCGGTCAATAGAATTGCTTACCCAATTTCTGTTTTTGTAGAACAAAAATAAAAGAGTTTTTTTCTCGAGATTAAATTAGAATTATCATGTGACTTGGAACATTTAAAAAACTCAATTCCAAGTGACGCCTCTAAAAATTAAAAAAGTTATTTTTTTAAACCCGTCATATCCTTAACAATTCTAAAAAATAAAATAAACGGAAGAGGTGTGACTGATCTTGCGACTCCGCTGGGGAAACCCTTTTAGAATTCGAGCTTTGTACATTAATTATTTTTGGCTATTTTTTTTTATTTGGATAAATTTTATGTTTGTTGACTAATTGTGTTATTTTAATGATTCATTATTTTGATATTGTATTGTTTCCTCTCGCATTCCCTCTAAGTCTCTGGCATTTTGTTATACACTGTGTGTGCGAATACGCTCTTAGGACTTCTGTCTAGGTTGAGTTAGTGTGCGGTTACACTCCTGATTCTAGGTTGTCACGCATGTTAGGCGGGGTTGGACCACCAGTTAAGTGAGAATAGCTCTGCTACCGGTACGCTGACTCCCCTGGCTCGAGCTGTTCGCTTGAGTAAGCCAGTCTAGACACCTTTCGTAAATGCTTAACCTAGAAAAACTGTCTCTGGTATGTTGTGTTTTTTTTTTTGCATCATGTGCATTTGACCTAGCAAAATCTAAGATAGGTACCCATGCTAGACCAAAATGTTCATTTTATGTGCTATGTGAAAATAATTGGTTCAGAAGGTCTTGACATTGTTGACCAGCTTCAAAATAGCTTTGTGTGTTTTAATTTAATTTATTTATTTTTTCTTAAAAAGGTCAAAATATAAGGGGTAATCTTCTCAGGGCAAGTTTTTCTCTCATGAACTACGCACACCCGATTCTCACTAAAAAGAGATACGTAGACATCCCTTCTTAGGTTCGGTGTTTGTAAAAATGAGTGTTCTATTTTTTTTATTTTAAAAAATAATTATTATTTATTTTTCTTTCTTCCCTCGGTTAGTGTTTGTCATAAAACTTTAATTGGATTCTTAGGTACAAATGACACCTTCGACTAAAAGACATGGTTCAAAAACGCCTAGAAGCGAAGGAATTCCAGAGATCATGATCGTTGACACCATGTCAAAAGATTTATGAAAATGGTGGACAAATATGGGGAGTCATGAGCAAAGAGAGTAAAGGAACACTTGGGGCATCTAGTACATCTAATGGAGATTGACCTTAGAAGGAATGTGATCGAGGCATTGATTCCTTTTTGGGATCCAAAAAATAATGTATTTCGATTTTCTGACTTTGAAATGACACCAACTTTGGGAGAACTACCGGCTTCATGGGAAGGGGTCTAGTGTTCGAGGTGCTGATCTACGCAATAAAAGACCTATAATTCCGAAACATGTTGATGCCAAAAAGTTCCTAGAACTCCTCAAGATCAATCAAATAAAGAGATAGAGTTTGAAAAATGGGTGGGTCTCATTGGACTTTCTATACCAGAGGTACGGCCAAAAGGATTGGATTAAAAAACTATCAAAACCAGCTGAGCAACCAAGGGGATGAAGAGGCTTGGAAGGCAAATGGATGTTTTGCTTTTAGAGTCGCATTTTTAGAGCTCATTGTTTTCCACAAACGGGACAAGCATATTGACATTCGTTTGGCTGGTGTGGTGAAGGCGTTGACCATAATGGAAAGTCCAACTATTATTCCTATGATCCTGGCAGATATGTTTCGTTCATTGACTAAATGTTTAAGTGGGAAAATGTACTTTGAAGGCTGTAATATTTTGCTCCAAATATGGTTTTTGGAATACCTTTATCACTATGATCGTGCGCCCAGGTTTACTCCAGACCGGTGTAATTACGTTTCCTCCCACAAGGAAAGGAAAGCCAAAATTGATTTTCCAAAAGGAATCATAGCATGTGAAGACAAACTTTTGGTGATCATATATGATGAAATAGTGTGGAATTATTACTGGTTCCCAGCTAAGGATATCATTTGCATGTCTAGTGGTATCTCATTTCTGGTGTTCATTGGTCTTAGAGGTGTTCAACCCTATGCCCCTTTTCGGGTTATGCGTCAGCTGGCCAGAGTATAAAAATCCCATCCAATGATGATATGAGTAGGTTTGCATATGACACTCCACCAGGTTTTGCATTTAACTGTGAAAATACTATGAAGATTTGGTACATGAGTATAATTTCTAAGCTAAGTGAAATTGTTGTGGAGCAAGATAAAGGAAAGGTAGTTCCAAGGTACCTATCGTCGTTTCATGATCCAATGACATTTGGTGAAACTCCCAAAGGATCCAGCAAAAAAAGAAGAGATCAAAGCATTATAAGACATTTGGAAAAAACGAGTTGGAGAAGGCCAAAGCAACCATTGCTCGGCAAGAAGTTCAGGTTCAAAGAGGAAGAAATCACTAGTTAGGGTTGAAACATATGGAAGGAGAATTGAAACATGCAGAGGGGAGATTAGCCCGGTTAGAGGAAGAATTGGATAGTAGAGTCCATTTGGCACGACAGATTAAAAAGGAGTAGAGTTTTGATATTTTTCAATTGAAGAGGGACTTAGTGGCATCCGAAGAGGTCGTGCACCATCAAAAGGGAGAACTTAAGCGCCAGAAGGAGAAATTCAAGAAAGGTCATGTTGGTATTCATCAGTTAGAAGAATGTAAAAGAAAAATCAGTCATTCTGTTGATATCGAAGAGGGGCAAAGATAAATGATCATTGAGAAAACAACACTTCGCAATCAACTTGAAGCAGCAGAAGGGCGAGAGGACCTCTTGAGAAACAATCTTGGTGATCATCAGGCTTTGTTAAATGACTGTCATCAAAACATGGGAAGGGCTAGGCATCAAGTTCATCAACTGGAAGAGCAAACCTTCTATGTTATTAAAAACCATATCCGTATGAATGATCAAGAGGTGGCTGAGCAAGCACGGACTATTGCTTCCCATCTGTCGAAGGTGTTGTTGAATTTGTACGAGACTTTGGGAGGAAAAAGAAAGCCCCAGGAAAGTGATGAAGATTGAGAGAAGTTTGGATGTTTTTGTTTTGTTTGTTTCATTTTGTATTGTTGAAATACTTGGTGTTTTAGTCTAAAAATTGGTGTTCAAGGATATTATGTTGATCCGAGTTTTGTTTAAATCCATTGGTTTTGTCGTTTTGGTTGAAGTTCTTGGCAAATGAATGAAAGGGTTTTCTTTCTTGCTATTCCAAATTAATCTTGTTGAGTTGTCTAAATTTTGAACTACGTAATGATCTGACTCATGCAACGACATGATACGTAGGCAACCTCCAAAGGGTCCGATCTTTTTCAAAACTTTTTCTTTTTCCAAAAAAATAAATAAAAAAAAGGAAAATAAGCAAAGCAAAGCTGGGATGAGACAATGGCTTCTGAACCCATGTTACTAGGTGATTAACAAATGTGTGATTGATTTATAAAATTGTCTAACTCCTAACAAGTTTGTTCAATTCACTTCAACTTTAGTGAGCTTTCGGTGGTTGGTTTGTGGTAAACTGGCAGAACACCCGTACTTTACCAGGTTTAAGAGCGTCAATGACAACCAATACTGAAACTGTGGCGAACCCAGTGGATAGTCCAATTGATTCAACGACAAGAGAGACAATCACTGTTGAAGAAAATTGGACATTGAGACATATTATGACACAGTTGTGGCAAGCCTGGGCCAATGGACAAGAACCACCAACGTCTATTCCTAGTTTTGCTGAGATCACTGGTATTCGATCTTCATCCTCTCAGGACCCAACATAGACCCTTTCTTCCCTCCAGGGTATGGTCCATTTGATAATTGTGGGGCCGAGCCATCAACAGCACGCCCTCAAGGCATGCCATTCAGGAATAATCCCACTGTCACAACAACTGCACCGGTGTATACTCTCCCACAACCAATTGTGACGCAGAGAGAAGCTCAAGAGGGACAGTTCACCACTCATCCGGAGCAGTATTATACGCTTGGGATAGCATTTGGGGGCCCTTACTCTGTACAATTAGGCTCTCCCATTGATGTTGAGAGGCCCACTCCAGGCTCAGAGCAAGAAGAAATGTTGAAAAAAAATGAAAAGCATCGAGCAACACATGAAGAGCATGTAAGATTTAGGAGGGCACAAAAGTGTCACATTCAAAGACTTGTGTGTGTTCCCAAATGTCCACCTGCCACCTGGGTTCAAAACCCCTAAGTTTGATAAGTATGATGGACACGGTGATCCCATAGCCCACCTTAAGAGATACTGCAACCAACTTCGGGGTGCAGAGGGTAAAGAGGAATTACTCACTGATGTTGCCTCAGAATGGTTTATAGACCAAGATATCACCCACTGGCACATATGGGATGATATGACTCAATATTTTGTTAGACAATTTCAGTACAATGTCGACATTATGCCAGCTCGCAATACACTCTCCAATACAAGAAAGAAGCCAAGTGAAAGCTTCAGAGAATATGCTATCAAATGGAGGAACAAGCAGCCCAAGTCAAGCCCTCGTTAAATGAACAAGAATTGGTTAATATCTTCATAGAAGCTTAAGATCCTGACTGCTTCCACCACCTCATAGCTGCAATGGGAGGATCGTTTCACACAATAATCAAAATTGGGGAAATGGTTGAAAATGGTCTCAAAATAGGAAGGATCGTGAGCCAGGCAGCAATCAAATCTACCACATAGGCCATTCAAGGTGGTTCAGCAAGTTTTGGAAATCGTAAAAAAAAAAGAAGAGGAAGTTGTTTCTTTAGCATCAGGGTCAAGGGGTGTTCAGAGGAATTCTAACTGTCCTTACCCAGCGGTTCAGGGACAACCTATCTATCCTTAGCATTACTCTCCTTATGCCCCTTAATATCCGGTACCTTCATTCGTACACGGTCTTCAATGCTCAGTCATATGTGCATCCTCCCAGTCGCCTGCATTTTTGGGCCCCAGCTCAAGGAAACCTTCGCCCGCAATGACCGCCCTATCAGGTCCCTTACAACCTTCCTCTTATGCAAAAATATACTCAAGAGCAAGCACAGAAAAGGAAATTCACTCCATTGGGAGAATCTTACTGCAGCTTGTTTCAAAAGTTGAGGAAGATAGGAGTGATTGAGTGTATCTCACCATATCGTCTGAATCCAAATGCTCCGGGTTTCCAAGCCAATGAAAGATATGAGTACCATTCAGGGTCCCCAGGACACAACACTGATAATTGTTAGACCTTGAAGGGGGCGATAGAGAAACTAATCGATTATGGAGTTGTCTTTGTGGCAGATGATCAAAACACTCCCAATGTGACCAATTACCCATTTCCAGCTCAAAACAACTTAGTGGGTATGGTTTGGGATGATCAAGAGTACAAAATCCTTGGCAAAATGGGAAAGTTGTTTAGGAAGATCGGAGAGGAAGAGAAGTTGATAAAGAGTTTAGAACTAACTGCATCGCTGAGTGTGGAAAGTGTAAATCTTGACACCAAAGTCTTGTGCGTCCCGGGGGTTTCTAAGGCGATTGAAGTTCAAGCGGTTATGCCGAAGTTGTATGTGTCAAAAGGGTTTTCATTAACACAATGTTACCAAAGTTGATTGACCAAGTAGAAAGAGCCTATCTTGTTTAAGCTCGTCCAACAACTTCCGGTAACTGATTCAAACACTGTCCCTTGGAACTATAACAAAATTGCGGTGGTTTATCGAGGAAAGAAGATTGTCGAAGAAGTTGATGAAGTAGGAGGTTTGACGCATTCCAGAAGATGTTTTTCTCCATAGGAATTGAGGAAAGGGAAGATGACTCAAAATATCCAAGTACCACTAAAGAAAGCAGCTACTGGAGGAAGAAGATGAAGAATTTCTAAAAAAGCTTAAGGTTCCAGATTACTCTATTTTGGAACAATTGAAGAAGACCCCTGTACAGATTTCACTGTTGTCTCTATTTTTGCACTCAGAAGAACATCGTTGTGTGTTGAATAAGGTTTTGAATGAAGCACATGTGCCAAAAGAGACCACAGTAAATCAATTGGAGAAAATGGCTAACCGCATCTTTGAGTCAAACACCATCACATTCACTAATGATGAGTTGCCCAAGGAGGGAGCTGGACACAACAAAGCTTTGCTTCTTACAGTGAAATGTGAAGGTTACTATGTAAAGAGGGTCATGATAGATGGAGGATCAGGGGTAGACATATGCCTCTTTCTACACTGCAAAGCTTGAAAGTTAACCTTGACAGAATTCGCCCCAGTAATGTATTTGTGCGAGCTTATGACGGCTCAAGGAGGGATACCATTGGTGAAATCAAGTTTAACATGACAATTTGGCCAGTGGACTTTATGATTGTGTTCCAAGTAATGGATATGGAAACATCTTATAATTTTCTACTAGGAAGGCCATAGATCCACATGGCTCGGGCCATCCCATCAACTCTACATCAAGTTGTCAAGTTTCAATACAACCATTAGGAAATCATTGTTAATGGGGAAGATGATTCACCTATTTACAAAGATCCATCCATCCTATACGTAGAAGGCAAAATAAGGATGTGATTCCGTTGTCGACCAGTCTTTTGAGGTCGTATCAGTCAATCACTTTAAAAAAGGAGAACCTATCATCCAATCATGTCTCTCTTCTTCCGCTTCAATGGTAGAAACAACAATTCTCAAATATTGTTATCAACCCGGTAAAGATTTGGGAGTATGTTCGCAAGGAATCGTGGATCCCGTTACTCTCTTAGGAAACCAAGGCACCTCTGGCCTCGTATACAAACAAAGCAAGAGAAATGGAGATAAGGCTAAGAACCACAAAAGGATTGATTGTGCGTTTCCGCAACCGATTCCCCATAATTCTCATTCTTTTATCAAATCTCAAGGTTCTGAAATGAAAGATTCGTTCACTCTTGAAGACATTGAAGAAGATATTGAGGATCTCAATCAGTTGTTTTGTGAAATAAATATGGTCCAAGTTGGTGAAGGTACAAGTCGTGCCGATGTGCAGCTCGTGGGCTCAGGTGTTGAGCTAAGCAATTGGGAAGCCAATCCTTACCCCATAAGGAAGGAGTCGTGGTAGTTTGTTTTGCTACTCTTTTGTATTTTGTTATTATCAGGATTGTGATCCGAATAGTTCAAAGTATTTTGTTATTGTCAACCCTTCTGTCCCTTTTTTGATTTAAATGAAATGAATTTCCAATTTCATAGTAAATTTTGTCTTTTTATCTCCCTTAATTCTTATTCTCTATTTTTCAGTTCTGTAAATGCCGACTTTGATAGCATGACATGCATGAGGATTCACTTCCAGATTTCAAAGAGTTGTTTATTCTTGAATCACCAAGTCAAGAGGTTGAATATGATGAAGAAGAGGCGTTTAGGGAAATTAATAGGGAACTTAAATAGTTTGAGCACAAACCTAAGCTTATCTTAGTGAAACTGAGACAATCAATTTGGGAAGTACTGAGAATGTTAAGAAAATAAAAATAAGTTTGCATATCAATCAGGAAATTAGAGAGGCCATAATACAACTTTTGTTGGAATATAAAGATGTGTTTGCTTGGTCTTATGATGACATGCCAGGTTTGAGTGTTGATTTAGTGGTTCACAAGTTTCCCACTCATCCTGATTTTCCACCCATCCAACAGAAAAGAAGGAAATTCAAACCGGACGTGAGTAAAAAATCATGAAACAACTGAATGCAAATGTGATCCAAGCTATTAGTTACACTACTTGGTTGGGAAATGTTGTTCCTATGCCAAAAAAAGGATGGAAAACAAGAGTTTGTGTTGATTATCGGTATTTGAATAAGGCTAGTCCAAAGGACAACTTTCCCTTGCATAATATCCACATTCTAGTTGATAATTGTGCAAAATACGAGATTCAATCTTTTGTGGACTGCTATGCGGGGTATCATCAAATTTTGATGGATGAAGAGGACGCTGAGAAAACTGCTTTCACCACTCCATGGGGGACTTATTGCTATAGGGTCATGCCATTTAGTATTAAAAATGCTGGGGTAACTTACATGAGAACTATGACCACCATGTTTCATGATATGATGCATAAAGAAATTGAAGTATACGTCGACGACGTAATCATCACGTCTAAAACACAAGCTGATCATGTGCAAGATCTGAGAAAATTCTTGGTAAGAGGGTAAAGATATGATCTCAAGCTTAATCTAGCAAAATGTGCATTTGGAGTTCCATCTGGAAAACTTTTGGGTTTTGTTGTCAGTAGAATGGGAATTGAATTGGATCCTTTCAAAATAAAAGCCATTCAGGATTAGCCACCCCCGAAAAATAAAACCAAAGTCATAAGTCTACTTTGAAGGTTGAACTACATCAGCATGTTTATTGCACAACTCACAACCACTTGTGACCCAATTTTCAAACTTTTGAAGAAGGATGCTGCTGTCAAATGGATAGAAGATTGTCAACGAGGTTTTGAAACAATCAAGGAGTATTTGTCCAACCCTCTCGTGTTGGTCCCGCCAGAACCTGATAGGCCTCTCTTTCTATATCTTTCAGTGACAGACAATTCCTTTGGGTGTGTTTTTGGTCAACACGATTCCATAGGCAGGAAGGAGCAAACTATATATTACTTGAGCAAGAAATTCACTAGCTATGAGGTCAAGTACACCCCTTTGGGTAGGACGTGTTGCACCCTGACTTGGGTAGCTCAAAAGTTAAGGCATTACCTCTTTGTCGTACACAACTTACCTCATATCAAGGATGGATCCTTTGAAGTATATATTTAAGAAGCCAATGCCAACTGTCAGACTCGCAAAATGGCAAATTTTGCTCACTAATTCGACATTATATATGTCACTCACACTGCAATGAAAGCCCAAGCTTTGGCAGACCACTTGGCAGAGAACCCAGTCGATGGTGATTACGAACCATTGGATACATATTTTCCATATGAATAGATTAACTCAATTGAAGAAGTAGGTTCATATGAAAATCAGGCCTGACAATTGTACTTTGATGAGCAACCAACACAAAAGGCACAGGGATTGGGGAATTTTAAATATCGCCCACAAGGCACCATTACCTTGAAACAACTCGACTTCATTTATTTTGTACAAATAATACGACTGAGTATGAAGCTTTCCTCATGAGTCTAAATATGGCAATAGATCTGGGTGTGCAATAATAGATTGTGTTGGGAGATTCTGATTTGCATATTCGACCAGCTAAAGGCGAATGGAAAACTCAAGACCTCAAACTTCTTCCATACAGACAATGTGTGGAAGATCTTAGCAAAAGGTTTAGGTCCATCGAGTTTAGATACATCCGAAGGTTTCATATTAAATTGGCCAATGCCTTGGCTACGTTGGCCTCAATGATTCCATATCTTGGAAACACTTACATCACCCCATTGGATATTCAAGTTCGGGACAACCATGGATATTGTAATGTAGTGGAAGCAGAACCAGAACCAGATGGTGAACCATGGTACTCAGACATTAAGAATTTTTTGAAGACAGGGAGATGCCCTGAACATGCCAATGGAAGCCAAAAGAGAACTATTAGATGTCTGGTTAATGGTTTCCTTTTGAGCAGAGATGTTTTTTATAAATGAACTCCGGATATGAACTTCTTGAGATGTGTGGATGCTGAAGAAGACGAGAAGATCATGAATGAAGTGCACACTGGGGTATGTGGACCACACATGAACAGATTTGTCCTTGCAAAAAAGATACTCCGGGCGGGGTATTCTTGGCTTACCATTGAAAGGGATTGATTTCGCTTTGTGAAAAAATCTCACCAATGTCAAATTCATGGTGATGTCATTCATTCACCTCATTCAGAGTTGCACCCCATGGCTTCTCCTTGGCCCTTTGTTGCATGGGGAATGGATGTCATCGGATCGATTGAGCCAAAAGGCTCTAATAGACGTCAATTCATTTTGGTCGCAATTGATTACTTCACCAAATGGGTGGAGGCGATCACTTTAAAAGCAGTCACTAAGAAAACGGTCGTGGATTTTGTCCATTCAAACATCATTTGTCGATTTCGTATCCCAAGAGCTATTATCACAGATAATGCTCAAACCTCAATAGAAATATGATGAAGGAGGTATACGAGCAGTTTAAAATTGTGCACCACAATTCTAATCCATACCAACCAAAAGCCAACGGAGCTGTGGAGGCAGCCAACAAGAATATCAAAAAGATTCTCAGAAGGATGGTTTAAGGCACTAGACAATGGCATGAGAAGCTGCCTTTTGCACTTTTAAGATATCGCACAACAGTGCGCACCTCGATTGGTGCAAATCCTTATTTATTGGTGTATGGAAATGAGGCTGTGATTCCATCGAAAGTTGAAATTCCATCTCTTCGATTTATTGTTGAAGCTAAAATTGAAGATACCGAATGGGTCAAAACCCGACTAGAGCAACTTGCATTAGTAGACGAGAAACGATTGACGACTATCTATTTTGGTCAGCTTTATCAGCAAGATGGCTCGTGCATACAACAAAAAGGTGCACCTAAGACACTTTGAAGTAGGTCAACTGGTCTTAAAGCACATTCTCCCGCACCAAGCAGAAGCCAAGGGAAAGTTTGCCCCAAATTGACAAGGTTCATATCTTATCAAGGAAGTATTGTCCAAAGGAGCCTTGCAGCTTACTGATGTGGAAGGAAAAATCACAGGCATAATTGTTAATGCAGATTCAGTCAAAAGATACTACATCTAACGCATTCTAAGGTACTGCAACAAGTTTGGGGTTGAAATAACAAAGGCACCTCTTCGGAAAAAAAATCCTCTCATTGAAATTTCTAAACTACGTTTGACCTGATTCCGAAAGGATACGTAGGCAACCCCTTGGGGGTTTGGTCATATAAAAAATAATCAAAATAAATAATCGGTTTTCCAGTATCTATAGAAAACTGGGGCATTTTTTTTCATTTTTAATGTCAGATTGTAATTCTGTTTATTCTAGCAGCCTACATTTTGATCAATTCTAAGAATGATTCTGATCATCAAAAAAGAGAGAGAGTCTTATCGGTGAAAACCTTCATAGGCACCATAAGATGACAAAGAAAAAGATCTTATAGGTGAAAATCCTAGAAACACCTTAACATAAAGGGAGAAACCATCATTGAAAAAAATTTGCAAAGATGATCATTTCTCGACACCTCTGCATGAAAGGCACATAGATCAATTGATTATGACTCAAATTTTGAGAACTAAAGAACTCAAACGGATCAGGGGTCAAGTACAAGTGCATGTCATGGTTCAGTCAAAGTCGACATATACCTCCAGATTAGTTCCCTTTCTCATTTTCCTTTAAAAAGGAATGTCCTTCCTTAAGTTTATAGTCCTCTTGATCCACTCTTTCATACTCTTAAGTTTGATATTTTTCTAGTCTTTTCGATATAATCTCTTGACAAAATAAATTAAAGATTGCAAAGCTTACTACGGGTTCCCAAAAGTAAAGCTGAGTATCTGAGTTGACATGCCATTGAGCAAGGACTAAAAACACCTCAGGTCTTTACTGAAAATTCGTGAAGAAACATGATGTAGTCTCTTAATTTATCATATTTTGGGACGTCAGTCGCACCATGATATTTGGTAGTACCAAAAAGATCAAGGCCCCTGATTTGGAGTAGAGTTGGAGAAATTGGTCGGGAGTATGGTCAAATCGTTGGAGCATCAAGGTCACAAACCAACCACCACTTTAAACTAAACAATTTTCTTTTTCATTTGCTCAACATAGGAAGAAAAGAAAATGCAAGATTTCAAGATAAAAAGATAACATTACAAAAATTTATTGTTCTTCAAAATTTTCACATGTTTGGTGTTTCATCTCATGCTACTCACATTCTTGTCTCAATGCAAGAGCTTTGAGCAATACGCTCCAGTCTGAATTCTGTGCAATATGCTAACATGTTATGATTTTTCTCTAATTGTTGTTATATTGTAATGAAGGACTAAGAAGTGTCCTTATAGAATGATGTTATATCTTGTGTGGGTAGACTTAGTTGCCCCTAGATGGTACTTGAATGATATAAGAAAAATGATAATGATGATGATGTGCCTTGATTGGTAGATTTAGGTCCCTCTTCTTGATACATGAAAGTTAGTTTAATATGTGATCTCTTGACTTGGTAGGCTACCCTTGTTAAGTATGAATGAATGTAAGAATGAATTAAAGTCTATGATCGGTAATCCTTAAGTTGGTGCCCTTTCTTGTATGATTAAATGAGGTATTCTAGAGTATGTCTTGAATGGTTCCCCTTCTTGATGAGTTTAGAACCCTAAGAGAGTGTGGAACCTTGAATAAGAAAAGAAGGTTAAGAATGTAAAACCTTAAATATGAAAAGAAGGTTGAGAATTTGAAACCTTGAATATGAAAAGAAGGTTAATAAGGTATGGGAGTTCTTTATGTGGAAAACTTTTGGGTTTTGTTGTCAGTAGAATGGGAGTTGAATTGGATCCTTTCAAAATAAAAGCAATTCAGGATTTGCCACCCCCGAAAAATAAAAATGTAAAACCGGTCATTTTTACGAAAGGATTAATCTGGTCATTTTTTCATAAATAAATCAAATTAAAAAAATGAATAAATAAAATGAAAAATAAAAAATTAATATAAATCTGGTTATTTCGCAAAAAATGTGAATCTGGTTATTTTTGCAAAAAATATAAATCTGGTTATGTCTGCAAAAAATATAAATCTAGTTATTTCTGCCAAAAAAAAATATAAATCTGGTTATTTCTGGAAAAAAAAATGTAAATATGGTTATTTAAAAAAATAAATAAACAAAAAATATGTAAACATTTTTTTTCAAAGATAATAAAAAAAATTAAAAAAAATCTCTTAAATAACTATAAGAAATGACTATTAAAATAAAAACACAAATTTGGTTAATTTGACTTAGTAGTCTAACAATTAGATAAAATTTGCAATCTTCTTTCAAACAAGTCAATGTGGTCACTTTATATAAAATAAAATTTTACTAAATTTGTTATTTCTGAAATTTTGTCAATAAAAAAAATAAATTGAAACCTGTATCTCACTAGTTTTAAAAGTGTGTTTAATTATTATTTTGTAAGAGAATTTATTTTGTTATTGTTTAGTAGTAAAACTTGATTGTTTATTTGTTTTCTTTTGGGTAAAAAAAATATAAACACTAAAAATTAAAAAACATACTAATCATCTTCTTGTCTTTATGTTGCAACATATTCATAACTCATTTTTATCATTATTTTGTGTTTTTAAAAAACAAATAAATAATTTTTTTGACTAATGAATTATTTTTTTAAATTTTATTATTTATTTATTTATTTTAAAAATAATTAAATACCATTATGTGTTCGGTTACGATCCTTGATGTATAGTTTTTTCTAAAGAAATATCTTGTGTGCGGTTGCGCTCCTAGATCAATCAATTTTTTTTTTTAAAAAAAATATAGTAAATAATGCAGTATTTTTTTTTTAAAAAAATTTTGCAGCCAAAAATAAGTTAATAAAGCGACCGTGCTAGAACCACGGGACTTGGGGGGTGCCTTGCACCTTCCCTCCGGTCAATATAATTCCTTACCCAATCTCTGTTTTTGTAGACCAAAAATAAAAGATTTTTTTTTTCTTCTCGAGATTAAATTAGAATTATCAGGTGACTTGGAACACCTAAAATACTCAATTCCAAGTGGCGACTCTAAAAATTAAAAAAATAATAATATTTTTTTTTAAAACCCGTCATATCCTCAACAATTGAAAAATAAATAAATGGAAGAGGTGTGACAATATCCAAAATAGAAGCTAAGTCCAAAGATTTCTCAAGTTAGAGCTCGTTTGATTTGACTTAAAAAAATTAGTCTTTAAATTAAAAATAAAAAGTTAAACTGAAATAATTTTCAAGTAAAAAACTAAAGGGAAAAAGGACAAATACACCCCCGAACTATCGAAAATGATATGCAAATGCTCCCGTCATACTTTTGGAACATTGGTGCCCATGCCGTCCAAAAACTAGAGCATATATACACTTTATACTAACGGACATACACATGTCAAAATCTTATCAACCAACCTGACATTTATTGAATATCAAATCGACGGATAAAATTGTGTCACACGTCCCTATTTAGTCTTCTTTTAGAGTAAAGGACATATATGCTCTAGTTTTTGAACGGCAGGGGCGCCAATGTCCGAAAAGTATGACAGAGGATATCTGCATATTATTAACGATAGTTCGAGGGAATATTTGTTCTTTTTCCCAAAAATAAAAAGTAAGGAGAGACATATTTTTGGTTCTCGACTTATTTTAAATCATTTTATACTTATTTTAAATCATTCTTCATCTTGTCTAACACTTCATAACTTCTTTTAAGTTATTTATGACTTATTTTAAGCTATTCTTTTTATATTTATCAAACACTTCAGAAGTTAAAAACTAACTTAAACATAGATTTGACCAACTTTTAAGTCAATCCAAACACTGTTACACTCATACTAAGTCAAAAAGAAGGCATTGTTGCAAAGGATCATATATTTTATAGTCTTCTAGTTTAATTACTGTAAACTAGGAAGTTCAATTGAATCGTAACTTGTTGATTTTCTAAATATGTGTTTAATAAGCTAACTTCAATGGGTAATTTGAAATGGATTCGACGATTTAATCAATTATTGAAGTTTGGGAATTAGGATTAGTTCCTATTGTTGCAAGAATAGTAATCCGAATTCTGTTGAAACTTGTTGATTTAGTAAAGTTTGGGACAAATTTTGTAGAGGTGTAAGTCGTGATATTTCACCTTTGTGATCTTGGTGATTTCCATATAAAATACTAAATTATTATTTTTACTTGCCTCAATTCTCATTAAGTAATCATGGTGAATTAAATACCTCAGTCTCAATTTATGAGATATTTTTCGTTTTTTGAGAGTCAAATATTTAAGTTTGACAGAAAAATTTACACATATAATGCGCTAAATATGGAAGTCATGCAAAAATAATGCAAAAAGGAACATTTAGTATAGAAACATACTTTCATGACATTTTGATAAAAACCTTCATCATAAGAGTTTAAGAGACATAATACAAGTCAACAATCACATATAAGAAAATACCCAGATAATCCACAAGATATGACCATGATCTCTTAGAATCCATTTAAGCATTTAGATCCCCTACTAAAGGTTATCCTAAACCCCACCTAAGTAAGATATGAAGCGGCCGCCCATACAACCCCCTTTACACACACCTAGGTGATTCCTTTCCATCAAATAACTCTTAGTTCCATATTCATCAAGCCTTTCTTTACATCATTTATACCCTCTACCTAAGGTTACTTTAAGACTCAACTAGGTACGACATAAAGAGACCGCCCATACACCCTCTTCAAACACATCTAAGTAATCCTTAAAGCTACCCTAGATAAGAGCCTTTCTATTCAACATGCTTTTACTAAGTCGACATTATTCATTAAAGCCATTTAAGAGACAAGTAATCAATTAGGGGACTTCACATAATGGTCTTGGAGGACCTAGGGAACTCACTCTAGCATCTTCAAAGCCTACTCGTGCAATGTGTAGATAGTGTCTCATTCCACTACCCACACGTTATAGATTCTATCAAATAACTAGAGTGTACATTCTATGTGATGAGAATAGACACTAACCGATATAGGCCATACTAGCTAGGTATGGAATCCTGAGTGTACCCTACTCCGTGGAGGGTGTTCTACTTTCCAAGGGTAGAACTAGGACACTTCCCATGTTGGCACATGGTTTAGGGATATCAATGGCTTCTTTGTACTCTAGTCTTATACTCAAGTAGAGCTACTACCACAAGCATATCCACTCGGTATTTTGCCTTTGTTATCATAGAGTAATTCATGCCCTAGGTGTATTAGAGAAGGTACCATCACTAAGACTTACCAACTCATAATATTTTTCTTGCAAGGATGGGTCCACTAGAATAACCAACCAAGGTCTATTAGGATAGCTCTTATGACTTTCTTAAAGATGGTCGCATGCCGTTTCGAGCAACCTATATCTAAGTCCATCATTCTACTCAAGAAGGAGGCATAATATAGGCCTGTTCCTTCAAGGCTTCTTATTAACTTTCTTTTCATATTCAAGGTTTCAAATTCTCAACCTTCTTTTCATATTTAAGGTTTTACATTCTTAACCTTCTTTTCTTATTCAAGGTTCCACACTCTCTTAGGGTTCTAAACTCATAAAGAAGGGGGATCATTCAAGACATACTCTAGAATACCTCATTTAATCATTCAAGAAAGGGCAACAACTTTAGGATTACCGATCCTATACTTTCATTCATTCTTACATTCATTCATACTTAACAAGGGTGCCTAAGCCTACCAAGTCAAGAGATCACATATTAAACTAACTTTCATCTATCAAGAAGAGGGACCTAAATCTACCAATCAAGGCACATCATCATCATTATCATTGATCTTATATCATTCAAGTACCATCTAGGGGCAACTAAGTCTACCCACACAAGTTGATACAACATCATTCTATAAGGACACTTCTTAGTCCTTCATTACAATATAACATCAATTAGAGAAAAATCATATCATGTTAGCACTCATTCAAGATCATATAGACATCAAATGAGCATCTTCACTCAATACATTCACATTATATAAGATCACACATATATCACATCATCCTTCACTTTATATATTAATTTAAGCCATAACACCTTGCATATAGTCACATTACTTCATAACCAACTTCACATTATATATTCACATGAACCCTAATATGATACTGCTACAATTCACATAATAATGCCGACAAGGCCATGATCATCATCTGTAGTTCACATAATAATGCCGATAAGGCCATGATCATCATCATATACAACACATAAGAACCTCCACCATTAGTGGACCATACCAATCAATAACAATTCTCTATCAATTCTACATTTACTAAGGGAATTAGGTCAACTTACCTTCTTCCAATAGCCAAGATCACCATTACTTAACATCTCCAACAATTTACATTATAATAGCATAATTGACCATAGAAATCAACAGTACAACATAAACCAAACTCAATTCTATCATCATTAGATCATAAGCAATTAACCCCTTCGTAAGACAAATTTAGAGATTTTGAGAAGATCAAGGGAGATTTTAATTGTAAAGAATCAATTTAATTAACATCAATAATTAATTATCTAATTATTTGAAAATGTTTCATGCAAGAACCCATGACAGAGTGAAAATTGGATTTTTTCATAAACTTTGAGATCTTTTGGATATCACTTTGAAATTGGATTTAAGGGGATATAAAGCCTTAGATAAAGAACTCCCATACCTTATTATAAGAAATCCAAAGAGAATTGAAGAATAAATCCATTAGAATCCACCATCCTAGCTCCATCTTGACCTTGAGCTTCCATGGGGAATTTTTTGGAGAGAACTTTGGGAGGGAAGTGTTTTTATTTAGGTGTTAGGGTATAAGAGAGGATTGAATTACTTAAATACTCTTAAAATACATAAATTCACCTAAATAAAATTTCCATACACTTTAATAGACTTGGGGTGAATTTACCATATCCCCCATAGTTTGGCCGAGTTGCAACAAAAATTTGCAGGCCCAAATTTACTGGCCATCATTTGATCGACGCCCCTTCGGTGGTGTTCCGTCGTTTGGGATAGAGACTCAAAAATGTGAAGGCCTTTCAGGTCTAATCGACGCCCAAGGTTGACAGGCTGTCGATTGAACCACTGGCCATCCCTTGTGGCCGTCGTTTGAGACTGCCTGGCAGCATCTTGGCTAAGAGATGGGGTCCTCCTCTAGGGCCCCTCGTGGGTCCTTGGTGGAGTCCTACACGGAATTTGAACCCCTAAACATGTTCATCTAGTTCTTAGGATCCTCTACAATTATTTTAGACACCAAACAACTCATGAAACATGCAAGGCACACTAGAAAACACAAAAGCACATAGATGACTAGTCATCAAATGTCTTGGTTATTCCTTGAAGTTTGACTTCAAACTCACCCAAACTGACCTAAAAACTCATTTATGCATTAAATTAACTGGTTAACAGCACTTAAAACACAAGTGAAGCTCTAGTTCAATCTAGTTCATTTTGATGGTCGTTACAAACCATTACATACTCTTAAAAATAAGTGGTTTGATTACAAATATACCCTCTTATCTAGATTTTTGTATATACTATTTTGATAGAGTTTTAGTTAAAACCTAATTTAACTACTAATCCATCAAAGATAGAACCATCTCAAAAATTTGCTTTATGATGATCTAAAATCTCGTCGAATCGAACCTAAAAATAATATAATGTCACGACCCAAAACGGGTCGCGAGTGGCACCCACACTTATCCTACTATGTGAGCGAANTTGTCACGACCCAAAATGGGTCGCGAGTGGCACCCACACTTATCTAACTATGTGAGCGAACCAACCAATCTAATCCCAATTCTTATCAATATTTCAACCATAATAAACAGAATATAATGCGGAAGACTTAAAACTCATTAACGGAATCAATTAATAACTTCTAAAATTTAATACTTATCATCCCCAAAATCTGGAAGTCATCACCACAAGAACATCTATCCTCAAATTACTAGATCTAAGAATATGTAGGAAGCTAAAATAAATAAACAGCTAGTCCATGCCGGAACTTCAAGGCATCAAGACATGAAGAAGAAGATCCAGTCCAAGCTAGAAGCATTAGCTCACCCTGAGATCTGACGTTATGAAGACTGGCTAGAGTTGCGGTTGAGTTGAAGACGATGGCACGCTTGCTGCACTCCACAATTAATAAAGAAAAACAAATACAAGTAGGGGTCAGTACAAGGCACAAGTACTAAGTAGATATCATCGGC
>NC_028647.1:17851581-17854972 GCF_001406875.1 Solanum pennellii
TACTATCCTGGTGTCGGAACGTGACACCCGATCCATTACTATCCTGGTGCCGGAACCCGATCCATTACTCTCAATCTTTTAGTTCATCAAGCCTTCTTTTATACCAAGGAATCATCATTAACAAAAAGATTTTAAGGTTTAAGATTCAACAGCCTCAAAATGATTTTAAGGTTTAAGATTCAACAGCCTCATCATGCTAATTCATCACAATTATATAATCACATCATGCATGCACACAATTAAGCATATAGGAGACTTTACAATACTACCCAATACATATCATTCGCTATTAAGAGTTTACTATGAAATAGAATAAACCATAACCTGCCTCCACCGAAGAATCATGATCAAGAAATCTACTTCCCATGCGTTTTTTTTTGTTTTCCTCTTCGTTCTCCCTTCTCTCGTTCGTTTCTCCCTCTCTCTCTGTTCTTTCTATTCTTCTTATTCAAACCCTTTTTCTTTTACCCTAATTGTCATATAATTAAGTATAAAAGATAATAAAAATAACCCACTATTTATTTCAAGGTTATCTCCTTTATCCCCCAAGTAATTGAACTATTAACCTTAACCCACTAACTTTATAATTATAAGCATGAATAGTCCAAAACGCCCCTTTAAAAACTTTAGCAGAATTCCGACCCAGTCAGGGTTACGCAGCCTGTGACGGTCCGTCACGACTCTGATGGTCCGTGCTGCATGTCCGTCACAAGGTTCAGAGAGTCAATTCTGTGGAAAGATTTGTGACGGTCCGTCGTGCCAACGACGGTCCGTCCTGCCATTCCGTCGTGAAGTTCAGAGAGTCGATCTCAGTACCCAAATTTTCAAAATCTAAGTGTTTTGGAACGAGACCCCCTCGACGGTCCGTCGTGCCCACGAATGTCCGTCGTGGAATCAGTCGACCCTGACAGTTATTACCAGAATAAACTCTACTGCTCAAAACGACTAAACAGGTCGTTACACTTTTGGTCTGTTTGAAAGAATTGATGTAATTATTAGGATAGTAAAGATCACTATAGTAATTACACAACCTAGTAATGACATTAACTTGTTTATTTGCCACAGTAGAATTAAAATATAATTACACATGTGTTGTTTGGATGTACAAATGCAACCATAAAGTTATATTAAATTTGGAAATTAAAAATTAATTATTTTAAATTTACATTAGAAAAATAAGAAACTTAATAAATGATATTATATATAAATAGATTATACTTATTTTCATGTGTAAGCATAATTTCTTTTTTGTATATGTTAACAAAATTTTGAATTTTCTCTTTAGACATATTTCACAATTGTATAATATGTACAACTTAAATATTTCTTTTTATTACGAAACGCCTTTGTATATCTATTCATATTTTCTTCTTTAATTTCCTTTTAATATTAACTAAAGAACCTATGATTTATTATATAATGAATTATTCATTCATCAGAGGTTCTTGACTTATGTGATAATGACAAATAATCAAATTCATGTTGGAATATTGCTAATATTTTTTTAAGAACCAATTTTTATATTATTTTTAATGTATGGATATAAGAATGTAGAAAAAAAACTCATAGTTGAGAAAGTTCAAATGTACCTCTTAATTTTGGAAAATAACTCTTAACTTTACGAACGGATCAAATATACCTATATAGATTCTATTTTCTTATAATATATCAAAAAATAAAATAAACTTAATTATTTTTTCACTCACATTAGACAAATATGATATATTTGAACTATTTATGTGATAATAGGAGTTTATACGAGTCACTTTTGTAATAAATAATATATCAATTCTAAATTTTGAATTTGAGAGGTATACCATGTCATTTTTCAAGTCTTGTCTATCCTCTTTTTATCGAGTTTGGTTGTTATTAGATTAAATATTTGAAAATTGTTTAAAAATTTTGTGATTTTACTATTACAAAAATAATGATGTGATTTGATGAAAAAATTGTTCTCAAATGTCCATTTAAGGAATGAACTTGCAATTGAAATAGAAAATTTGTAAATAACATACAATATCTTCTAATATTAAACCAAATCTTTTATGAGAAAACCAAAACACATTCAAATTCCTACGTTGTCTTCACTCTTCACATTTTTGGTCGGTTTGAAAGAATTAATGTAATTATTAGGATAGTAAATATCAGCATAGTAATTACACAACCTAGTAATGACATCGACTTGCTTATTTGACATAGTAGAATTAAAATATAATTACACATGTGTTGTTTGGATGTACAAATGCAACCATAAAGTTATATTAAATTTGAAAATTAAATATTTATTATTTAAAATTTCGATTAGAAAAATAAAAAACGTAATAAATTTTTATATATATATATTTATATATATATGCAAGTTCAAAATTTGTACTTGTTTTCATGTGTAACCATAATTTCTGTTTTGAATATTTTAACAAAATTTAGAATTTTCTCTTTAGATATACATAACAATTGTATAATATGTACAACTTAAATGTTTCTTTTTATTACAAAACGCCTTTACATATATATTCATATTTTCTTCTTTATTTTCCTTTCAATGTTAATTAAAGTACCAGTGATTTATTATATCGTGAATGAACCTCATTAGAGGTTCTTGACTTGTGTGATAATGACAAATAATCAAATTCATGTTGGAATATTGTTAATATAAGAACAAATTTTTCTATTATTTTTAATGTATGGATATTAGTAAAAAAATATTTGCAAGTTCAATGCAATTATTATTTATGACCACGCGAAGCGCGAGAAAATTACCTAGTTAAGATAGTAAAATCAAATTATTCGTTGAATTAAATAACGTATGAAAAAAAACTCATAGTTGAGAAAGATCAAGTGTACCTCTTAACTTTGGAAAATAACTCTTAACTTTGCAAACGGATCAGATATACCTATATAGATTATTTTTTTGATAATATATCGAAAAATAAAATAAACTTAATGTAACAACCTGTTTAGTCGTTTTATGACGCAGATTTTATTTCTGGAAAAACTGGCTGAGTCAACGGAACCCACGACGGACCGTCATGGGCACGACGGGCCGTCGAGGGGGTCTCGTTCCAAAACACTTAGAATTCTGAAATTTGGGTACTGAAATCGACTCTCTGAACTTCGTAACGGAATGGCAGGACGGACCGTCACAGGCGTGACGGGCCGGCACAGACTCTTGGTAAAAATCTAGTCTCTGAACTCTGTGACGGAGCAGCAGGACGGACCGTCGCAGGCGCGACGGGCCATCACAGGCTGCGTAAATCCCAGGCTAGGTCAAATTTCTGTTAGTAATTTAAGGGGCGTTTTGGACTATTCCTGCTTTAATTATAAAGTAAGTGGGTTAATGTTAATAAGTCTAATTACTTTGGGGTTAAAAGAGATAACCTTGAGTTAATTA
>NC_028647.1:17857756-17859531 GCF_001406875.1 Solanum pennellii
GCACCCTTGAAGACTGGAGGTTTCAATTTCAAGAACTTACTGAAAAGTTCATGCTGATCACTTGTCATTATAGGCCCTGTAGTCAAACGAGGAAACGTGCCTATTTCCATTGAAGCATCCATGCGGGGAGCCACAGCAGCTGCCTGTTGTACTTTTGGAACCTGAGGTGCTGGTGCAGAAAACACTGGAGGTGTCTGGCCTTGATCAGATAACCCGCTAAGATAAGCAAGAACCTGATTAATCATCTCTGGGGTAGGTTGGGGGGGGGGGTAATTCCTCATTCTGCACTTGCTCACTTTCCCCTTCCTCACCCTCTCTTACTACTTCCTCAGTCGGTGAAGGAGTCACCGCCCTAGTACTAGATGGGCCAAGTGCTTGTCCTCTCCCTCTAGAGGACGTCCTCCCGCGACCTCTACTACGGCCTCTTGCCACTGCTCCTCTTCGAGCTACAGCCCCAGTGGCTGGCTCAGACGCATTTTGTCTTGCCGGTGTTGGTGTTGGCGCAGTCGTTGCTCTAGTCCTAACCATCTGTGAAATAGAGTGAAGATGGTCAGATACCAATTTGTATCACCTAGATACCAATTGGATCCAAGTAATAGCACGAATGAAAGAAAGAATGGAATTTTCCTAAGGTCCTATAGCCTCTCAAAGAAAAGTAAAGGCGTCCCCCTACCGTTCCTTAAGACTCTACTAGACTCGTTCTTGTGTGATGAGACCAACGAACCTAATGCTCTGATACCAAGTTTGTCACGACCCAAAACGGGTCGCGAGTGGCACCCACACTTATCCTACTATGTGAGCGAACCAACCAATCTAACCCCAACATGTCAACCATAATAAAACAGAATATAATGCGGAAGACTTAAAACTCATTAACGAAATCAATAAATAACTTCTAAAATTTAATACTCATCATCCCCAAAATCTGGAAGTCATCACCTTTAAGAACATATGAAATACCTGATGCACTCCTGACAGTCCTGGGGGCAAGGCTAATTCATAAGCTACCTCCCCCACGCGCTTTAGAACTTCAAATGGTCCAATATACCTTGGGCTTAGCTTACCACTTTTACCAAACCGCATCACCCCTTTCATGGGTGAAACCTTCAGCAAGACTTGCTCACCCTCCATAAACTCCAAGTCTCTAACCTTTCGATCTGCATATTCTTTCTGCCTACTTTGAGCCGCTAAAAGGTTTTCTTGAATGCATTTCACTTTATCTAGTGAACCCCTCAAAAGATCAGTACCCCAAGGCCTCACCTCGAATGCATCAAACCAACCAATGGGAGACCTACATCTCCTCCCATACAATGCTTCGAATGGGGCCATATCAATACTTGAGTGATAGCTATTATTGTATGAGAACTCTGCTAAGGGTAAGAAGTTATCCCAATGACCACCAAATTCTATCACACATGCACGAAGCATATCCTCCAACACCTGGATTGTTCGCTCAGACTGACCATCGGTCTGAGGGTGAAATGCAGTACTAAGGTCCAACCCAGTGCCTAATTCAGCATGCAATGTTCTCCAAAACTTAGAAGTAAACTGCGTACCTCTATCTGATATGATGGAAAGTGGAACTCCATGTAATCGAACAATTTCTGAGATGTAGAGTCTGGCTAACTTCTCTGCATTGTAAGTCACCTTAACCAGAATGAAGTGGGCAGACTTAGTTAATCTGTCCACAATTTCCCAAATAGAATCGAACTTACCCAATGTCTTGGGAAGACCAACCACGAAATCCATTGCAATCCTTTCCCACTTCCATTCAG
>NC_028647.1:17859732-17861147 GCF_001406875.1 Solanum pennellii
ACACATACCCTTCCCTTAATTCTCAAAACACCTTTCTCATCGAGTTTTGCTTCTTTTGCCTCTTCTCGCAACACTTTATCTCGGATCCGGATCAGTTTCTCATCAGTAAACTGCATTCCCTTAATCTTGTCAAGAAAGGAAGATCTTGCCTCCACACAGGCCAAAAGTCCTCCCTTCTCATTTACTTCTAACCTCATGAAGTCATTAGCCAGAGTCTGAACCTCTCTAGCCAATGGGCGTCTAGAAACCTGCAAGTGAGCTAGACTTCCCATGCTTCCTGCCTTTCTACTTAAAGCATCTGCCACAACATTAGCTTTTCCCGGATGATACAGGATAGTGATATCGTAGTCCTTCAGTAGTTCCATCCATCTCCTCTGTCTCAAATTCAAATCTTTCTGAGTAAAGACATACTGTAGGCTACGATGATCCGTATAGACTTCACACTTAACCCCATATAGATAGTGTCTCCATTGCTTTAATGCAAACACTACCGCAGCCAACTCCAAATCGTGGGTCGGATAATTACGTTCATGTACCTTTAATTGCCTCAAAGCATAAGCAATTACATTCTTCTCTTGAATTAGCACTGGACCCAAACCAGAATAGGATGCATCACAATAAACAATGAAATTCTTACCTTCCACTGGCAGGGTAAGGATTGGTGCAGTAGTCAACAAGGTCTTGAGCTTCTGAAAGCTTTCTTCGCACTCGTCCGACCATACAAATGGAACATTCTGCTTAGTCAAATTTGTCAGTTGGGAGGCAACCGAAGAAAGTCCCTTGACAAATCGATGGTAGTAGCTAGCTAAACCAACAAAGCTCCTTACCTCTGTAACATTAGTGGGTCTTACCCAATTCTTCACCGCTTCGATCTTGGAAGGATTCACCATCACCCCATCCTTAGAAACTACGTGCCCCAAGAAAGACACTTAATCTAGCCAAAACTCACACTTGGAGAATTTGGCATAAAGCTTTTTCTCCCTCAACATTTCCAATACAATTCTCAAGTGCTCCTCATGTTCTTTCTTGCTCTTTGAGTATACCAGTATATCATCAATGAATACAATGACAAAGAGATCCAGATATGGCTTAAAAATCCCATTCATCAAGCTCATGAAAGCAGCAGGGGCATTCGTAAGCCCAAAAGACATTACTAAGAACTCATAATGCCCATACCTGGTCCGAAAAGCAGTCTTGGGCACATCCGTTGCCCGTATTTTCAATTGATGATAACCATATCTCAAATCGATTTTTGAGAAGGTACAAGCACCTTGTAACTGATCGAACAAATCATCGATGCGAGGAAGAGGATACTTGTTCTTAACAATTACTTTATTCAGTTACCTGTAGTCTATGCACATCCGAAAACTCCCATCTTTCTTCTTCACAAATAACACCGGAGCACCCCAAGGGGA
>NC_028647.1:17865194-17870815 GCF_001406875.1 Solanum pennellii
CGACCCAGTCAGGGTTACGCAGTCTGTGACGGTCCGTCCTGCATGTCCGTCACAAAGTTCAGAGAGTTAATTTTGTTGGAAGATTTGTGACGGTCCGTCGTGCCAACGACGGTCCGTCCTGCCATTCCGTCGTGAAGTTCAGAGAGTCGATCTCAGTACCCAAATTTTCAGATTCTAAGTGTGTTGGAACGAGACCCCCTCGACGGTCCGTCGTGGGATCCGTCGACCTAGACAGTTATTGGCAGAAATAAACTCTATTGCTCAAAACGACTAAACAGGTCGTTACATATAAATAAATGATAATTCTTAATGGATTAACGATTAAATCAATAAAGAAAATAAGTAGATATTATAACCCACAAAATGCATTCTCCGTTCTTAAGAAAGAACTCTATTCTCCACAAAATGCAGCAACAATCATACTAAATTTTCTAATTTTTAGCCTCAAAAAGTTATCCAAAAAACAACAAACATTTAACCTTTAAGTTATGGCATTTTCCAGCATTAAGTAGCATATTTTTGCTAAGAAATGCAGCCAAATAAACATCCTTTCAACTGATGCAGAGAAACATTCTTTCAATTGATGCAGAGAAACGACACCAACAGGATGTAATTCTGTTTGGAGAATCTTCTAATTCTAAAAGGGTAATTTTTTCATTTAATAAGTTTAACCCATCAAAAATTGTGATGGGATTATTATAGCACCCTTTTGGAGGAATAACTTATCCCGATACTATCTAATAATCGCGGGGTAAGTTATTCCAAACTTTCCAACCAAACACTAAATTAAGTTCTACTAAATCTTTATCTCGGTTTATTAGTGTTTATCCTTCACACCAAATGACCCTTAAGAGTGGTAAAGGGGTCATCTAAACATTTTGAATGAGATATTTTTTGTCTTCTTTTCATTTTAGACTTAACTTTGTTTTTTTTCTTTTTTCATTATTTTTGACTAATATCATTCAAGTCAACTATTTATTATTTCGGAAACTTATATAAAATATTAAGATAATGCACAAGTACCCCCTCAACCTATGCACGAAATCGCAGAGACAGACTTATACTTTACTAAGATCCTATTACCCCCTGTACCTATTTTACTAATAATTTTCTGCTCCTTTTCGATCTACGTGGCACTATCTTGTGGGTCCAACGATGGTTGACTTTTTTTTTCAAACTAGTGTCACGTAGGCTGAAAAGGGGTAGAAAATTACTTATAAAATAAATTCAGGGGGTAATAGGACCTTAGTATATTATAAGTGTGTCCTTGGGATTTTGGGCATAGGTTGAGGGGGTATTTGGGCATTTTCCCTAAAATATTTAAAAAGTATTTATCATTTATAGTAATAACATATTTTTTATTTAAACATTTAAATTATAATTTTAATATATGGAGAACAATTTATAAAATACATATAATATAAGTTTTATTTATGAAGAATATATTTATCATGCATTTAAATGCACTTATAACATATTGTGTCAAATACTTACCAAATAAACATGAGTAAATTTTACATATAATAAATATAAAAATCATAATTATATGCTATTGCTTATATAATTACACTTCATAACTAATTTTAGTATTTATTGTCTTTCTGTATATATCGTATACCTTTTATTTAATATACATTTTCATTGTTTGAAATTTTTAAATAAATAACCGCTAATTTCAGTTAGAAAAAAAAGAGGAAAAAATTGTTGAAGTCACGCACATCCTGTGTCAATCGAATTTCTTTCCTTCTACGTCTTCCTCAACAGTAAGAACTCCATTGTAACTCAGTTCAGAATATCGATCAAGTTGTTGACGGTAGTATAAAAACAATCGAGATCATATTGATTTTAGATATAACAACAGGAGGTAATTTCATGACGAAAACATACTCTAATTTTATTTTTTCTGATAAAAAATGGTGTTCACCGTGTATTCAAAATCAGATTTACTTTTTGAATTTCATCAATTTATGTTGAATATATATTCAGAGGTCTATTTTGTGCGTAATAGAGTTTAACACTTATGATTCGTATATTTAATTTGAAATATAATAAAATTTGTGTTTGAAAATTTTCTAGATGAAATTGTTGATTATTTTGAATTTGTGATCGGAGATCCGTTCATTTCACGGTAATATTTATAAAATTATTGTAAATATTATTAAAATATTTAAAAAATTATTAGAAAAACTCAAAATAATTAGTTTATTCAAATGTTTTAAAATTGAAGTTATTTTAATTATATAAAATATATTATAATATTGATAGTATTTTAATTGAATAACATTTCTTTAAGTTTCCTCCAAATTATTTTTAAGATAGCTTACTTTATTTCAATTTTTTTCAATTCTAACCACTTCAATTCCAATTATAGTCACCCTTTCAATTCAATTCTAACCAATTTTATTTCAATTTTGGACATTCCAAATCTTATCCAATCTAATTTTCAGATTTCATATTTTAGACTCATCCATCCGTTTAAATAATCAAATCCAAGATCAAATCGTAACCCTACATCTCAATAGATTCAAGGGTCTAGATTTACCAAACTATTCTTGACTTTTAATATCAAAAAGACCAAAACCCTTATTTTTTTTATCCCTTCTCTCTCCTTCCTCTCCAACCGACTCTCCTCTCTCTCCATGCAACCACCCTCCCTCCCTCTCTCTGTGCTCGGGTGAAGACGTCACCGCCAAGAGGCGCGGCGCTGCTTTCTCTTCCCCGTCTCTCTCTCCTCGATTTCTCTCCTCACTTCGCGAACAACAGGTGCTCGGTCCAGCAGCTCCAGCAGGCAAAAACTGCAGCAGCGCACGACGATAACACATAGCTCCAGCCGGCGAGTTTCAGGAAGCAAGCTGCAACTAGAAGCCACGAGAATAAGGTAACCGAACAACAACGACGAGAACTTCGAACCCGAACCAATTTCGATAAGTTTTCCAAAGATTTTATTGGATCCGTCTAGGTGTGTGTTTCTAATGTCCATTTCGTGTTTTGCATAAGATAAAATTTGGCAAATCTTTAAATAATCTAGCTTTGAGAAACTCTGTTATTATGTGCGCTAAATGGATTACTGCGCTTTGGCTATTCGTATGTTGACTGATCATTGCTCTACATTCACTTTTGGTCGTGGACCGTTAAATCCCTCCCCGCTAATAAATTCTACTTCTTATTTAAACGATACATTAATTGGTTAAGTGATATTCTTGATTTCAGAAATTGGCTGAAATAACTAGCTGATTAGTAGAAAGTGGCTTCAATTTGATCCATTATTGGACTCGTTTAATTGGTTGTTATATTATTTTTAGTAGTATTATTGGATTTTGATTCTTCTAGCTTATGGTAAGGTCGATACTTCAGTTCTTGGGGTAAAATGCCAATGCGAGTAATTGGTTGTGTTATTATTAATCAAGGTGGACCATTTACTGGTTTTAATCCGTGAATCGATTACTTCCTTTTCATAGAATATGCTATACTAATGCTAATTGCTTAATAATTAGTACATAGACTGTGTTTGGCACTTGACTTGGTTAATAATTATTTGTTTCCTTAAATAATTGTCGCTCTTGCTTGATTTTTTAATACTTTAATATAAGTTGTATGTGAGTCTTATTATTTCTTGTTTATTTTTGAAAAAATCTTTATTAGTTTGGTAAATATCTCTATTTGTAAAAGGAAAATAACAAATCTGATTTTGGCTCATGTGAAATAGGTAAAAGATATTAATTAATTACTTTTTCCTTATTTTAAAATTGACAGATTTCTTACTTTGTTATATCTGGTAAATTTTTTTTAACATAATTCTAATTTTGAATTTTATTCATTTAAGAAAAAATAATATTTAAGGAATCCCTTTCAGTTCCTTTCCTTATTTTCTCAGCTTTTAGAAACTATATAAAGAGACTCCTCTTTTCATTATTCTCATCGGTGCTACACTCATAAAATACTCTCACTTGAACACTAAAAATATAATAATCTCTCATCTCAAAAAAAAGAAGAAGATTTTGGGGAAACTTTGAGCATTCTTTCTTGCTGTGTAATTGTTGTGGATTGACAACCTTACTAAATACTTCATTGCTAATAATCTTTTGTGTTTTACTGGTTAGCGTCATTATTTAGCATTTATATTAGTCTTGCATTCATATTTATGTGAGTTTATGGTGATATAGGAAGCATCCGAGTTAGTATTCTTATCCTTTCCCTCAACGTGTGATCTTATATGTTGAAACTCGTGTGTTGGCCGTGAATAATATCTGTTTCTATCTATATAGTTATGATCTCTTATTTTTAGTATTTTTGTTTAGTAGAATCTTGATCTTAGAGTTCAAGGTTTTGAACAGTCGCTTTGGAGAAGATATCGATGGTTTAGCTTATTTATGTATCTCTTTCGATGTTATTTTTGTTTTGCAATACTTTGTATAAATCGCTAACTCTATATATATAAAATGAATTTGGGGTATCATATAAGTGGGTGTGGTGATATACGTGCTACTCTATACCTTATGACAACTTATTTATTTATTTAAAAATCATGCCTATAAGATTTAAATAATTAGGTTAGTAATCATGCCTATAGGTGATATACTACATATAAACCTTTAAAACATAGATATCATGCTCATAGGGCTTAACTAATAAAGTCAAGGTTAATCAATTATTCTTGCATGTTTCAATAACTTAAGCTTGTTAGTTCATTAATCAAATTCTACTTAATCTTAAATTGCTAATAAAATTACCATGCCTATAATTATTGAGAAACCATGTTTACATTAATTAACTTATCGCGAATATGTGTTTAATTTGATATAATCTCGAACTCTTAAAATCTTGTCTTCTATGTTATTTTTGAAAATCGATTAATAATAAACTAGTCATCATGATATGAGTTTTCTAAATACTATTAATTTTCAACATGCTGAATAATTTTATTTAGTAAATTTAAATTTGTTAAGAAGTTTTAAAATAATTAGATTCTAATAACTTTTGCATGTTAAAATCAGGTTTTAATAATTTAGTAGGTTAATTGGTCGGCTGTTGATAAATTCTTTGTATGTTAATAATTTTTAGCATGTTAATTGAGTAGAAATTCTTCATATAGGAATTTATTTATTGCACCGAAAATAAAATCAAGAGATTAAAACAAATCTAGCTTTTCTGGTAAGACTCTTTGGTAATTACTTGCAACATAATTATTTTTCTGCCTGTTAAATAAAATTGTTCAACTATTTTTAGTATGTTACCCTGAAATAAAATAATATGTGACTATTTTTGTAACGACCTGTTTAGTCGTTTTAAGCAGCAGATTTTATTTCTGGAAAAACTGTCTGAGTCGACGGAACCCACGACGAACCGTCATGGGCACGACGGGCCGTCGAGGGGGTCTCGTTCCAAAACACTTAGATTTCTGAAATTTGGGTACTGAAATCGACTCTCTGAACTTCGTGACGACATGGCAGGACGGACCGTCGTGGGCAGGACGGACCGTCACAGACTCTTCAAGGAAATTTAGTCTCTGAACTTTGTGACGGAAGCAGCAGGACGGACCGTCGCAGGCACGACGGGCCGTCACAGGCTGCGTAATCCCAGGCTGGGTCGGATTTCTGTTAAGTAATTTAAGGGGCGTTTTG
>NC_028647.1:17879823-17889083 GCF_001406875.1 Solanum pennellii
CTTCTAGCTTGGACTGGATCTTCTTCCTCATGTCTTGATGCCTTGAAGTTCCGGCATGGACTAGCTTTTGTTTATTTTAGCTTCTTAGAATACTCTTAGTTTAGTAATTTGATCATAGATGTTCTTGTGGTGATGACTTCCAGATTTTGGGAAATAATAGATGTTGAATTTTAGAAGTTATTGAATTGGTTTTTATTAATGAGTTTAAGTCTTCCGCATTACTTTCTGTTGATATTAAATTGAAATGTTAGGGTTTAGATTGGTTGGTTCGCTCACATAGGAGGGTAAGTGCGGGTGCCAGTCGCGGCTCGGTTTTGGGTCGTGACAATTTTCTAAATATGAACTTGAGTTTTTCGAGACCAATTTGCTCCTCTGTTCGAAATATTAGATTGTTGCATTCAAAGGACTTCTTGACATTAAATAATTTTTTTAGTAGTATTCTCTTCATTAAGTTATTGGGTACATTAATGTGCTGCATGTTTTTTTAAAAGTCTTATGACATGATTATTTTGTTTTATCAAAATCATTGTTCAATTCTCAATTCAAACTTTGGGTTGATTATGACATTTTTTAAGAAAATTAATAGCACTATCTCCTAACTTATCGTTAGTGGGAAAGTCAAAGAAATTACGAGGTCTAATTCCAATTTTTAAATTAAGTCGAAGCGTCCCCGGGAGTACTACCACCTACACATGATTTTCAAAAGGGATTATGTGTATTTATATTTAAATATTTATGTCCTTATGCGTAAATTAAATCTTTTAAAACATCTTCAAAAATATAATCTATTATTAAGTTTTTTCTAAAACCAATCTCAAATCAAAATTGTTTCTACGGTGGAGGAGTGCGATTAACAATATCTTGGTATCATCCATATAAAGAAACAAACATTTTTTTAAAAAAAAACTTTTATTTATAACCTGCTCGATTTTCAAAACATTTTTTACTTATCTATTTTCTATCCTCTCGCTTATCTCTAAATTTATATTTAATGTTTTATTTATTGTTATCACTTAATCTCGCATGTTCAAATAATTAATTAAAATAAAAATGTGATCTTTATACTTAAAATTAATGTTGTCACGTAGTCTTACATAATTAATTAATTAACTAATTATTGTGATTTTTATTGTTTAATATTAAATTATCACTTTGTAAGCATGTTTAATTAAATAACTAAATAGGAATCAAGTAACTTTAATTGCTACTTGTAACCCCCACATAAATTGCATGAGATACATCCGGGACCCACATTTGTGGACCTTGAGGGATGCCTAACACCTCCCCTCAAGGTATTTTGAACCCTTACCCTAGTCTCTAGCTTGTTGACCTTAGTTAGACTTAGTTAGGTTAGATAGGTGACCTAAGACGCCTTAATTCGTCAAGTGACGACTCTTCAATTCTAAAATCCCAAAAAAGTTGTTAGGTCGTGCATCAAAATTCGTTTTTGCGAAAAATGGGGCGCGACACTGTTTATTGAAATTTGTAAGTTATATATATGTATGTGTGTGTGTGTGTGTTGTTGTGAACTGTATGAGTATATGAAACTTTTGACTGCTTGTTCGACTTTGTATATTTATATAGTGCAGGTTAGTCCTTATTTTGGATATTTGATTCTGCATATTTATTTATAATAGGTATATGTATATGTAAATTATTTTAGGTTTTTCATTTCTATATTTGTATAAACCTTTAATTTGTGTATAAAAATGTTGATATGAGTATAATGAAAATATGTATATAACTGAAAATTTGAAGTTGATATAATTTGTATAAATATATGTTCTGTTTGTTGAAATTCTTAATCATATAAATGTATATGTACCTATGATTTATTTTTTTATACAGAAATTTTAAAAATGACTTCATTAGTTGTTTTGGTTATGCATTGTGGTAGATGGGACAATGACAATTGTTACGTTGATAATACAATTGAGGGGGTGATTTTTTTAAAAAGTTCATCGTATAAGGAGTTGTATAATGTTATTGTAATGCAACTTGGGGTTGATATGAATGTGATTAAGCTGAAAAATTGAGTATAAGGTTGAAGAAAGCAACACACCAAGGTTGAAGAAAGCAAAACACCAATGTTGATATGAATGTGATTAAGCGGAAAATTGAGTATAAGGTTGAAAATAGCAACACACTAATGTTGATTCACAACGATATGGGTGTTAGAGGTATATCATGCTAAAAAAAGGTTGCAAATGACTTCTACAAGTATCCAATTTATATAAGCAAACTAGATAATAGTAGTAGTGTCACTAAACTGTGTGAAAGTTCAAATCAGGAGAGTGATATGGTTACATCTTTTTTTAATGATGGCATTGCTGAATTTGAGAGTAGGCAGCTGACAATTGGTGAATTGGTAAACCACTTTGTGTTTTGGGGTCAGGGAGTTGTGATGGAGTCATTTCAGATCCTTGTAATAGGTACGTGAAGGTTTACTAAGTGTATAAGAATAAAGCCACTTTGAAATCTTGGTGGAAAAATATGCAATTGAAAGAAGATCTTAATATAGAACAGTGAGGTCAAATGCAATCAAATAACTAGTTTCTACATACAAATACATTACTTTATATGTTGTTTTGGTTATTAGTATATTGATGTGTTATGCTCTATTTGCTGATGTAGTTATACTAGAAAATGTATTTCTGATGAATGATAGTGGTTAATGAAAGCATAAAATATCAACAAGTCTAGCATGTTTAGAATTCGAGCATTTGATACAGATCATAGTTGTCCTTTAAAGGATAAAGTGTATTCACCAAAACATGCCACAAGCATGCTGATTAGTGGGATTGTTAATCCTAAGCTTGTTGATCATAAGAGAAAATATACACATTCTTATATTAAGAGTAATGTGAAATTATATCTGAGAGTTAATATTCGGAGTGATGTGAAAATATATTTGAGAGTTGATGTAAATTACTCGTTGGCTTGGAGGGCTAAAGAAAAAGCTTTAATTTCATTGAGGGGCACCATATCTGCATCTTACAACAAACTTCCAGCATACTTAGAGATAATGAATATTACATATCCAGGATCGCATATACGTCTAAATAAAACAGATAAAAATGAGTTCTTGTCTTTTTGTTACATTGAATAGTTTGTCATAAAGGGCTTTTATCATTGCATGACTGTAATCATTGTTGATGGAAGTCACCTACGAGAACTGTATAATGGAACATTTGTGGCTATAAGTACAATGAATGTAGCAAGTATGTTTCATTGTGTTTTTGAATGTGTATTTTTTTATTTATGTTTATTAATAAAAATGTAGGACATATTTTACCACTGACATATGGTGTCATTGATTCGGAAAATTGTAACATCCCGTAAATCGAATAGCTAGGATTAGACAAAGAAACTAAGAATAATTATTTTTTGAAAGAATAGGAGAAATCTGAAAAATTTCCTAAGTGTAAAAGTAGGTTTTTGGTCATTTTCAAACGACCATAACTTCTAGCTTAGGATGAGCTAGGGGTAATTCTTTATATGGTTTGAAAGATCTTGAATTTCCCACGCCACCGAGTTTGCGTAATTTCGATATCGTATGAGGGAGATATGCCTATCGGAAGTTGGGTTGTTGGATTGAGGAAAATCCAATCCGAATTTTAGTAAGGGTAAAGTAGTCTTCTCACCCTACTATTTCCTAATTTGTTTTAACGATTTATTAGGGGTAAAATTATGCCTTGAGTCAGTTTTTAGAATATTGAAGCTTAGTGATTGGGAGAAAAGACAAGAGAAGAAGGAGAATGGAGAAAAGACCAAGATTTTGCAAAGAACGCCAAGATCCTTGAGTGAATCTCATTGGGGGTGATCCCTTTAAGGTATGTGAGATCTTTCTGTGTTGGATTCATCCACCCACAACATAGTATGTTTAATTCAGCGCAATTAGAGTAGATTGCATGATGAACATTAAAGGTCTTGATGAAAACCCATTGAATTCTTGTTGGTTGAGTTGTGGTATATCTTTGGTTGTTTGATTAGTGTTTATGGGCTGTTTTATGAGTCTAAACTATTGGGTATTGAGAATTTTAGTGATCCTAAGTGTTTAGGATGAGATCGAGAAAAGTTTAGAAGGTTTAGAATTGAAAATTGGAGAAAAAAAGTCGGAAATCCCATCTGACAAGCCCTGGGGCGCCGCGCCTGCAAGAGCCCCTCAGGGCAGGCTCTATTTGATAGAGCCTGTCAAGATAGTCTCTGTTCGTCAGGCTCTGGCGTCCCGCGCCTCTCAGAGCGTTAGGGTCACCTGGAGATCTCATTTTCCCCCATCTTTTCGTACTAGTTCCTAAGTGATGTACCTATAATTCCTAGTTGATTCCAACATTCTAAAGTACATCTAAACATCATGAAATCATCCATAAACATTAGATCATGGTCCTTGAATCCATAATCCAATTCAAGGAAAGTTAAGATCAGAGTCAAAGAAGTTAAAAGCCAAGTCTAAAAGTTAAGAAGCAAGTTAAAGTGAGTTCTTAAAATTTTCAAGAGTCTTAAACAAACATTTTTACTTTGTTTTAAAGCTCAAGCTACAAGTTGAGCAATGAGTAATGAGTTGAGTCTAAATCTCAAAAGCTATAAAGGAACTAGTATTCTCTAAGAGTTAAGTTTCAAGTAAAGAAAAGAGCAAAGAGTGCGTTCATTTCTAAAAAGCTACAAGGGAACTAAATAGTCCCTAAGAGTTACAAATGTTTTTACATTTTGAGAAAGAAAGGAAGCTAGACTTCCACAGATCCTTTGACTAGTTTTAGAAAATAGGAACTATGATTTCCAAGAGAGGTTCAAAAGCTAAGTTTGAACAATTACCTCAAACCAAAGAAAAAGTCGTTTTAAAAACATATGAGCTAAGTATTGTGGGAATAGTATTGAGCACTGATATGAGAACGCGAGTTCATATCAGCTCAAGTCTCCATAAACCATGTAGCCGGCATGGACAGATAAAGGATCATACTTTTTAGCATAGACTAGTGGATCCACTTAGTAGTTCTTGCAATGTGAGGTAAGACGTTGTACCATCACTTAGACTCATAGTGATGGTTGTCTGTTAGAATCTTCCAAACAAACTATATTACTTTCATATATAATTAAAGTCGAGTTTATTATTGTGTTACCTCTAATGAACTAAGTGTTTTACAAGCTTTATATATGTTGCATGTGTCTTTACTGCTTTATATTGAGTTATTATTTCTTGAGTTGAGTAGAGCCAAAGTAAGTTCATTCTTAATTCTTTCAAGCTTATAGGTGTTGTTTAGCATTCCAACTAATATACTCGTACATTCAATGTAGTGATATCAGTTGGTTTGCATCGTCTTATGATGCATATGCAGGTACAAGGATCAGCATCCAGCACCTCGTTGATCCAGTTTGAGCATTCAGAGTTAGTGGTGAGCCTCCTTGCATTCCGGAGGACTCTTTAATTGCTTTTCGTATTTCCTTTATAGAATGTTTTGGGATTTGTCCCAACATTCATCTTAGTATTAGTAGAGGCTTCATAGACAAATAACTAGTCAGACAGTGAGTTTTGGGTCTCTCTTTATTTACATATATATATTGTTTTGAGACTTAAGTGTCATTTTAGCCAAGACTATTATTTAAAGTATTTCTCATAAGAATGTTCCTGCTTTATAATTGAATTAAGTTACGTCTTCCGCTGAGTTAAGTAAGCCAGAGCAAGTGTTCACTCAAGGCCAGCAATGGTCGTTGGATGCTGGCCACGTCTTGGGTGTAGGCTCCGAGCGTGAAAAAAATGACGCCACAAAAATGATGTCCAGCTTGGACTTTATTTTTTGTACAACTAAGGGAGGCTTATGAGGAACGAAGTAATATGTATGGTCTATGATAAAAATGAGAGCATTATAAAGGCAGTGGCAAAAGTATATAAAAATGGGCCACATTATGCTTGTATGTGGCACTTGTGGGGGTAATATAGAAAAAAAATTTAGGATAGTGTCCAAGGAGCTAAGTCATGTATTTTATACAATGGCAAATACTTGAATCAAAGTTGAGTTTGATAGGCTTTTGAATATTGTAGAAAAGATTGATGTAGGTGTTAAAGAGTATATAGAGCTAGCTGAATATAATATGTGTCAAAGTATCATGCAAATACTCATCGGGAATGCGCTATGATGTCTAACATTGCTGAGAGTATAAATGTTGCACTAGTGTCTGCACGGGAATTATCAATTTTAATTTTCTGAAAGAGGTTAGACTGATGTTTGGGAGATGGAATTATGACAACAAACATGAGGCAGCCTGCACATTTACTCCGCTGATTGAAATATTTCAGAATTTCTGGTGGAAAATGAAGCAATGAGCACATGAATGGAGGTATGTTTTATGTATATGTAATATTGATTAATCAGTTATTAATTATTTCAAAATATTGATTAATTAGTCATTAATTATTTTAAAATTGCATAAAGACAGTTATGCACACAGTTAGAATTAATACATAAACAATTGCATATACTTATACATAAATCTTTTTGTATGAAATAGGTTGTGTCGTCGACTGAATATATATACAATGTGGTTGATGATGGTAGAATTTTTTTGGTATGTTTAAATAATAAAATGTGCAGCTTTGGAAAGTTTCAATACGAAGAAATACCAGTAAACATCCTTGGGCTATACTGAAGCAGAAAAGTCTAGTAGTTGATAGATATTGCTTGGATTCGTATAAACAAAAGACGGTTTTGAAGATTTATGAGATAATGATTTATCCATTGCTTAATGTAGCAGAATGGGTGATACATGAATATGAATACATAATGTATGATAAAGTTCGGCCTCCAAAACTCAAAAGACCTCCAGGAAGGCCAAAATATAAACCTCGTTAAAAAACAAAACGTGAATTACTTGGTCTCAAAAGGAAACATAAAGTAGAACATGTGGAGTTACAGGTCACAACAAGCATTTTTGTAGAAACACGCTTGAAGAAGTTTATGAGCTCTTTAGAATATATTGGAGTGTAATATTGAATTTTATGGATACTTGAATGTAATTGTCAACTAATTTTGTGTTTAAACTATATGAGTTGTGTCACGCCCCGAGCTACCCTCGAGACGCAGACACGGAACCTAGGACCACAAGTGATCCGAAGCTAACCCTGTTGGCATGATCATGAGCATACTAAAGATAATAAACTATTGCGGAAGCTAAATCATACTTAAAATGAAAAGATGGGGAACACCCATATTCTATAACTGAGATATTTGAAAACAATGAGTTTAATACAAAAGAAATATTAATTCAATACTAAGCTGAATCTAACTATGTCTGAAAATAGCCTCTAAACTAGATTAGAAATACTTAGACAAGCCCCAGCTAAATCTAGTAAAAACTGAAACTAAATGACTAAAGACTGAAATGAAACTCTTGACTGTTGTCCTCGGAGAATGATGACTCACCACTGAATCTGCTGCACTGGAGATCGAGCAATTGATCTATGCGTGATCTGGATGCTGAGAACCTTAACCTACATCACAAGAAGATGTAGTGCACGTATGCGTCAGTACTTGAAAGGTAATGAGCATGTAGGGTAGAGTAAAGCTGAAATAAAACATAACTGAACAAGCACAAAAACAAGTATAATAATCTGAACGTGATGTGCTGATTTCTGAGCTAACTAGATGCAATGACCAATTTATAACATGCTGAAACTTAATACTGAATATACTAATAAATGGTCAATGCAGAGACTCTGACTGAACTGTGGGAGCTACTAATAACCGATAATAAAACAACATGAGCTAAATGTGGAGTTCGATGTATACGCCCCATCGAGAGGACCCAATATATCCTACCAAAGGTATAAATGCATGCTGGCATGATCACTAAACTGATTGCCCACAGAGGGTACTTACAACCTACTCGGCTAGTAGTTCTGGGACTATTAGGTACGCTAAACCCTAGTCCAACTCGGTATTATGCTACTCCCAATGAATTCTATAAATTAACTGATCTGAATTTTTGTAAATACTGAATAGCTCGAAACTGAACATGCAAACTGAGAATGCAACAATTAATTTGGTAATTATGCATTTATAACTGAGGCATGTTATCTGAAGTGTCTGAAATATATGACCTAGCACGTGTAATTCAATAACTAAAGAAATACAAAGCTAGGGTTCTGAAATTCATGCGATAATCTGAGTAATAACATGATAATCTGATTTGGAACATATATATAATAAATTCATGAAGTTATATCAAAGTTCTAGAAATCCTAGGTTCAATCATGATAAGAGAATCAAGAACTGACTGAAATTAAGGACCCTATGGGTGAAAGGAACCCACTAGTGAAATCCCACATACCTGGTGATGAAATCCACGGAAAAATACTTAAGTTTCGGGGCTAAAATTGCTGGAGCTTGTGGCGTTCTTGAACTAGGGTTCTTGAGATTTTTTTTCCTTTCTTGCTTCTAAATTTCCAAGTTTTGATTTAATGATTTGACTTGGATATGTTTTAATCATGTTTCTAGGCTTAAACTAACTAAAATCTTATGATTTAGGGTCAAAACAACGTAACTTAGGGTTTAAACGGAGTGGGAAAGGTCAAAAGACCCCTAGGAAGGTTGCTGTCGGGCCTCACGACGGCCAGGACTGACGGTCCGTCGTGCGCCCGACTGATATACCGTGGTTTCACGGTATAATTAATACTTTTTCCTTAAGTTTAGTGTGTCCGAAAAGCCTTTTTCTGCTAATTTTTATATAAGTTTCTCTTTGTTTTGCAGGAAATCTGTCCAAAGCTGAATGCGGAGATTTTGAGCGAAGAAATACAGAAGAGACCACCTACGTAGCTTATGACGGTCTGTTGTGCTTGCGACGGTCCGTAGGTGGAAGCGTAGTGCAGCTGTTGAAGGAAGATAGGGAAGTCTGACCAAGTGTGGGGTTACGAAGCTTGTGACGGTCCGTCGTGGCTATGACGGTCCGTCCTGCAGTTCGTCATGGAGTTCAGAGAAGTAATCCCAGTACCCAGATTCCAAGAGTTGAAGTGTTTTGAAACGAAGACCCTCGACGGACCGTTGTGCTTATGACGGTCCGTCATACTTTCCGTCGAGGGTGGTGAAGAAGAGCAGCAGAAGAAATTGCAGAAGTATGGGACGACGGAGTCCATGACGGTCCGTCGTGACCACGATGATCCGTCGCGTGGTCCGTCGCCCCAGCCGCGTTTTGGCAGATTTCCAGCAAACAGAGTCCTTGTTTAATTAGGTTTTTATTTTTTATAAATAGTTCGAAAAACCTCGTTTTTG
>NC_028647.1:17892995-17894424 GCF_001406875.1 Solanum pennellii
GCCTTGTCTTCCGGGCAAGCTCAAGTCCAAATGGACTGGCCCTTACTTGATTACCCAAGCATTCCCTCATGGAGCAGTTGAGTTAAAAGACAAGGAGGGAGTGCGGTTTAAGAGGAATAGAGATAGAATAAAACTCTATTTTGGGCATAAAGTATCGGGGAATGAAGTGATAGATGCATACCATCTTGATGAAGGCTGAGTAATCAAGTGTCCTCAGTCGTGCCGCGACGTTAAATCAGGCGCTTGTTGCCAGGCAACCCAATACTTATAGTCTTTTTTTGTAATGGTAGCATTTTTCTACTAATGAGTTTTTAAATTTGCAGGCAGATCACCAGGAAATTCTGCAGAAAACTACTCTGCAGCAGTCACTGACGGATATATCGACGGACCGTTTCGCCTGCGACGGACCGTCGTATGCCTCCGTCGTACCAGGTACGTTATTTCTGTTAGTTTCAAACTAGGGCACACACGACGAAACCAACGACGGGTCGTCACAACTGCGACGGACCGTCGTCGGGGAATCGTCGCGTGATTAATGAGTCGTACCCGACCCGACCCGGCTGGAGTCTTTTTCAAAATTAGACGTTTAAACCCCCCAACCCTTCATTTCACCCCATTCATTCATTATTCCTCCCACTTCCCTCTCTTTTCAACTTCCATATTCTCCCCCTCGATCATTGTTCCCCCAAAATTCTCCAAAGCCCTAAAAGTGTTAATCTACTAGTCGGAGTTGCTACCATGGGTGTTTGCCTAGCCACCGAGTACTTGTCCAGTTGTTTTCTCCATTTCTAAGGTACGTGTCTCGAATTTCTACTCATTTATCTTGCATTTTTGTTTATTAGTTAGTATTAGCTTAGTTCTTCGTAGTATGTTGTTTCCTTTATATGATTATGTCTAAACCTAGGTTCAAAATGTTCGAATTTGCCATGTTGACAACCCTAGACATAGGTGCTTTTGCATTGCTAGTTTCCTAGGTAGTTGGGATAGACAAACGTAGGTCCAAAACAATAAAAGACCATGTGGGTTCATCGGGGATGCATGGGGTACCCCCAGTTCTGTCACTGTTATTCAGAACGAGACCCCGACGACGGTTCGTCGTAGAGTCTGTTCCAAAAGCCCTAGCACCCTGTCCCAATGGACACATGTGACGGTCCGTCCTGCACAAACGTTCCGGTTGTCAGAGACCCTGTTTCTAAGGGTCTCTCTCACTTTTTCTAAGTGTCCTTCAACGGACACATGTGACGGACCGTCATACCCACGACGGTCCGTCCTGCACGACCGTTATGACGGTCAGAGACCGCTCTGCTAAGGGTCTCCATATTTTTTTCTAAGTGTCCTGCGACGGACACCTACGACGGTCCGTCGTACCTGTGACGGTCCGTCTTGCATATACCGTCATGCTAGTCAGAGACTCTCCTTCAGGGTTCTC
>NC_028647.1:17898301-17903145 GCF_001406875.1 Solanum pennellii
TCACTTTGCATGCAAGATACTAGGAAAGAATTGTTATACTTAGAATTATCAAGTTATGAACCTGTGGGGAACACGTAAACCCTAGTTACTTTGATTAATTGATTAAAATCCAACATTCAAAGCTGTTAAGTGTCTCTTTCAATTGCGTTATTCATTTTCACTCATTTAGAACTAGAAACCCCCCTTTTTAATGTTTTTACTTTCCAAGGAAGTCATTGACCAAACAATAGTAATAACAAGTTGAAGTTAAGTCTAGACTATTTTCCTCGTGGGAACGATCCCAACCTCACTAGTTGGTTATTTACTTGACACGACCGCTTTACTTCTTATTTGAGAAGTAAGTTTGAGCGTATCACCGACGCCCCGTCATTGGGACCGTCGTGAGGGCCTGTTCGACAGGCCTTTACTAAAATGGGCATAACTTTTTACTCAGAGGTCTTATTTTAGAAAGGTTGGTGGATATGGAAAGATAATTCAATTATCTATCTGTGGGTAGGTCAGGGGAGACCTAATTCATTTTGTGCTAAGAGTTATGATCATTTTAAGTTGACACAACTGCATTTCCCCTTAACTGGCTACAAATTTTCCACCTACGGACCGTAGGTCCACCTACGAACCATGTTGGTCATTCATAGACTTGTCAGAGAGTGGTTGAAGGGAGTCTTGATCGACGGTCACGGACTACGGACCGTCGTTTGACCTACGGACCGTAAGTCCATCCGTCGTCCAAGACTTAACCAATTTTTCTAGGCTGAAATTTTTGGGAGTTTCTGATCCCGTCGACGGTTGTGCAGGACGGACTGTGGTTCAGGCTACGGTCCGTCGATGCTTCCGTTAGTAGCACCTACAGATTTTTCTGAAAAACTAATTTTGGTCTGTTTTGGCTACGGGGTGTTACAAGTTGGAATGTTGATGATGGAATAAAATTGTTATGTCATATTAATAGTGATCACTTTTGTTCTTGAATTTGTATTCATGTTCTTGTATATAGTATGAGTTATCATTGTCGTATATATTGTCCATCATATACAGAAATTTTATATGTATAAGTTAAAATGAACATTTTATTATATTTGTATAAGCTGACTATTGAATAGTATATGTATAAGTTATATTGAACTATATATTTGTATTTTATTTGTATTAGTTCTATTGAAATATTTTTCCCTTTTTGACCATAAAATGTTTATTTATACTATATAAACAATTATATAACCTGGAGAGATTTATACAGTCAATGTATAAATATATGTTGTTACTTAAGTGGTTTGTATATTTGTACTTTATGGACGATTCTATAAGCCTAAAACTGAAAATGTATATTTTCAACAAAAAAAACATACTACTAGATTTAAACGTATAAACATACATTGAATAAATTGGTTTGTATATTTATACTTTATGAATGACTGTATAAGCATAACAACCTATTTTTGTAACATTTCGCAAATTGAGATAATTAGGAAGAAGCTTAGAAGTAGAAATAGTAAGTTTTGGGAAGAATTAAAATCTGGAAATTTTCTTAAGTTAGGATGAAATGAGATTTTTGTCACCTTCAAACGGCCATAAATTCTAGCTCAAGATGAGTTAGAGGTATTTCTTGATATGGTTGCGAAGCCATTGGATAGATCTTTTCAATGTCGCCAAGTTTACGCGATTTCGATTTTGTATGAGTGAGTTATTCCTTTTGAAAGTTGGGTTGTTAAATGAGTGATAGTGTAATCCGGATTTGGGAAGGATAAAGTTGTATTTTCCTTATCCAATTATTTTGTATCATTTTAGGTACTAAATTGGGGTCTAAACTGATTTTATTCAGTTCAGGGTTTTAGAAAACAAGTTAGGATTTTGAGAGAAGAGAAAATAAGAGAAAATAGGAGAAGGAGAAAAGGAAGCAAGAACTTCAAGATCGTCGAAGTTCGGCTTGTGAAATTCGTCAGGGGTGATACCTAAAAAGGTGTGTGAGATCTTTATGTGTTGGGTTCATTCACCCACATACCAACATGTTTAATTAAACGATTTTTGAATAGATTGGTTGATGAATATCGAAATTCTTGATGAACATTTATTGAATTCTTGTTGGTTGAGTTGTAGCATGTTCTAGTTGATTGGATCCATGTTTTTCGGTTCTTTTTTTGGGTATAATCTATTGGTTATTGAGGTTATTAGTGACCCTAAGTGATTAGGGTAAGATCCATGGAAGTTTATAAGGCTTAGAGATGAAAAATAGAGAAGAAAAGTCGTAGATCATGTATGAAAGGCCCGAGGGTGCCGCGCCTACTAGAGCCCCTCAGGACAACCTCTGTATGAAAGACTCTGGCGCGCTGCTTCATCCAGAGCACCTCAGACCAGAGTCTGTCCGTTGGGCTCTGGTGCTCCACGGCTCTTAGAGCCATGGTCACATAGAGACCTCGTTCTTTCCCTATCTTTCCGTACTAGCTCCTAAGTGATGTACCTACAATTCCTAGTCAATTCTAATACTCTAAGGTATATCTAAACATCATGAAATCATCTATTAACATGAATCATGAACCTTGAATCCATAATTAAATTCAATAAAAGTTAGGATCAAAGTCAAGGAAGTTAAGAAGTCAAGTCTAAATCTATGAAGCAAGTTAAAGTAAAGTTTCTTAAAGTTTCCAAGAGTCTTGATTAAATGTTTTATCTTTATTTTAAGGCTCCATTTTCAAGTTCAGTAAATTGTACAGAGTTGCTGAAACGTGAAAAATTTACCTGTTCAAGGAGATATTACCACCATACATTCTTTTCTTTCTCCTCTTCCATAGCTCCCACGGTCGTCTCAAGGCCAGAAATTGGAACACATTGATTCCACTCATTCCCGTCCTTTGCTTCAGGGCCTGTCCCTTGGTGTGGTCAGTACTCCATACTGTCGGGCAGCCTCTCAATGTCTTAGATAGTTGTAAGTTAAATAATACTACTAACAACTAGGAATGCGGAAAACATACACCTAGATTTATACAGTTAATGTATAAATATACATTGTATAATTTGGTTTGTATAATTATTAAAGTGTTAAACAACATATATAATTGTCACGATCCGAGAGCACACTCGAGTCATGACACGGCGTACTTGACCTGGAAGGGGTCTTGTACAAGCCTCTTAGCATTCATTCATCACATAGGTAGTAAAAATAATGTGGAATTAAATATTTCTCAATAAAGTCAATAATCGAATACTGATTTATACAATGACGAAATACGAAGTCTCAACATAGTTTTCTTAGACACCACATCAACATCATAGGGACACGACCCTTTATAATCCAAATAAACTACTAAGAGTCTAACAAAGAGAAATGTAACAGTTCTTTGTCCTCAAATCCATGAGGACGTACTAAGTCTCGGGGATCAGAAATCTAAGCCTTCAACGAGATAATGCACCTAGCAACCTCAACCTACACTTGTAGTAAAAATATGAAGAAGATGGTATTAGTAAAATTAAACACTAAGTATAATGACCATGGAAAAATATGCTGAAAGGGACGCTTTTGTTGAAAGTCATGCTTTTATGTCATTTTGTAAAACTTCATGATTAAGGCATAGTATAAGTCAGAAACAACATTCAAGTCACAATATCACATTTATATAATTACCCTTCACTTTTTCACCTTCATCATGAGTAATCATACTTCAACTAATAAAAACATGCAATACGTCAACATATACATTAAGTAGATTGTTTCATCATATAAGACCTCTATCTAAAGTTATCCTAAGACACCCTTCAGAAAGACATAAAGTGGCAGCCCATACTACCTCTTCATTAAGTGTCATCAAGGCCATATTTATACAATAACCTTTACATTTCAACATGACATGCTAAGTAACTCATTTCATCAATATAAGAGAAATATACATCACATTATAGAGATAATAAGTCAACATTCCTTATTAGCTTCATTTAGAGAACTATCGAACATTAGTCATAAAGACTTAGGGAACTCACTCAAGCACCTTCAAAGCATACTCGTGTCATGTGTAGACAGCATCCCATACTACTACCTACACATTGTAGTACCTTTCTAGTAACTAGAGTGTACATCCCATAAGATGGAAACTGACATTAACTGACATATACCATGAGAGCTAAATCATGGAATCCGGTGTTCTAGCCCTACATCGTAAAAAGGTGTTCAACTTGCCAAGGGTAGAACTAAGATATCCTATGTAGACACGTTTTTTATGGATATCCAAAGATGTTCATTAGACTCTAACCTAATGTTGAGAAGAGCCACCATTTTAACCATATCTACTTGGTGCTTAGCCTTAGTTTGCATAGAGTATTTGTATTAACAATAGAAAGGTGTGCTTGAGAAGACCACTAACATTAGGCTTACCGAACCAAGACACATACACATGAAGGAGGCCAACACCATTAAGTCTACTACTACAAGAAATAAAGGATAGCTTATTGATCTTCCTAGGAAGAGCCACCACCATTAGGTATGCCGCTCCTAGGTTCATCATTTCACACAAGAAAGAGGCCACCACCATAAGGTCTACCGCTTCAAGGTTTACGTTCACAGTTAGCACCTTGTCACAAAAGGATACCACCATTAGTTCTACCAAAAATAAGGTTTATCCTAGAATACTTCAAGATTCTTTCATTTATAGAGAGTACCAACAATAGGTCTGCCAATTCATGATCATTTAGACATTAAGTCAAGATACATTTATTAGTCTAGAAGAGGATGCACTAGACTACCAATCAAATATACACATTCACACTCTATATAAGATCATTACTCTATCATTGGAATCACAAGTACATATAATTCAAGACATAATCACCTTGACTTCATTGAAATCACATTCATATATATA
>NC_028647.1:17903692-17908504 GCF_001406875.1 Solanum pennellii
TATATATATATATATATATCACAATTCTGTATCAATAAGAAGTAATCTCAATCCATATATTCAAGATACTACAACAGATAAGACAATTGACGTATTTCCGTAATCCATTCCATCACCAACATAAGCAACTCAACATGAACTCATTCATAAATTTTCTTTCTAGGTCATGATCCTTATATCATAAATAAATCAATACGTTACCACAGTAATACATTATTAACGACATAAATCAATAAACTAACCTCATATAAACACATACCATTCATTATACATTGATAATTAACAACTTCAGATCAATTTAGGAGTTTAGAGGAAGACATGGGTTCTTGAAGGAATAAGATATAAAATCAACTTAAAATAATCAATCAAACCTTAATTCATCAATATAAATGCTTTAAAGTTATTTCACCAATGAACCCATGCTTAAATTAGATAGTAGGATTTTGACTGTTTTGAAAAACTTTTTTTAATTAATTCCTTGAATGGAAGATTAATCAAGGATGAAGGATCACCATACCATCTTAGATGAGAATCCACAAAAATATCTTTAAAACCTTTAAGAAATTCACCATGGAACCTTGAGTTCTTTACATCTGATGGAGTTCTCCTTGAGAGAGATTTTGGAGAAAAGAGGTTTCTAAGTTTAGGGGTTTTGAAATAATAAAGTCAAAAACACATTTTAGATTTTTTAAAATACCTAAAAATGCTTAAAATAACCATCCATGCATTTAATTATCCAAGGGTGAAATTTACCAAACCACCCTTGGCTTGGCTAAGACTTGACAGCAATGTAAGTGCCATCTGCGATCCACCATCTACATACCGTAAATGGCTTGATGAGTTGTACTAGAAAGTCGTCATTTTGGTCAAAGAATTGTCAAATGAAGCTAAGGCTACCTAGATAAAGTCTTGACAATTGGATCCTATCCTTGAACCGTAGATCCATCTACTGGTCGTGCATTGCAACGATAGATCACCCAATGTTGGCAGCTTGGGGTTTAAACATAGGGTCGTTCTCAATTACCCTCAGGGTGTTCCTAGGGGAGTCCTATCCAGACGTCTAACTCCTAATATTGATGTTCTAAGTGTGAGAGTCACCTTCATTCATTTTAGCCCTCATAAAACACACCAAACTTCAACAACACAACACTAGAACACATTAGCTTAAAAGACTAGTTACCGGACGTCACGGTTGGTCCTTGACGTTTGATCTCAGAACTCTTTAAACTAAACTTCAAAAGTCATAATTCATCTTTTAATCAAGTTACCAACATCACACCCACATATGAGGCTCTAGTTCTTCCTATTCAATTTTAGGGTCATTACATTATCCCTACTTGGGAATATTCGTCCTCGAAAGACACTTTAAACGCAAAAGGGTAATGACTAAAGACTAGCAGCCCAGAATCAATAAGTAATCATCAATGTAAGAGTACACTACTACGAGGAAACATCCACTACCAGAAAAATCCTGATTACCTGGGAATTTTCGTCGAGATAATACAATAAAATCTCCAAGTAATTTGGTGATTTGCGGATTTTCTTGCCAATTGAAATCCGATGGAAAAACCTTCCTAGGTAACTATTACTTACGGATTCAAAAAATCCCTAGGTAAGTTAGTTGCCGAAATAAATCCATATGTACCTTATTTGCGAATTTATACGATTAACTATCAAAAATTCACAAGATTTTTTTGTATAAAACTTCATATGCAAAGGAATTTACCTGCAGATTATCATAGAAAATTCTGCAAGTTATTCCCCATGAAGATCCCCAAGTAAATCCGTAAAAGGGTTGGATATTATAATTCATGCTTAATAAATTTCTTGCGGGTTTTTATGAAATCATTTGGCCAGAAAATTTTTATGAAATACCCAAGTAAATCAGCAAGAAGAAATTCTCACAAAAAATTCATGAATATTTTATCATATAAATCCCCATGTAAAATCCCCAAATAATAATTCACATTCAGCCTGCTAGATAAACTCACAATTTAACAAAAAAACTATTCAAAACATCCAATAATTCTCAAAATCTTCATTCAAAATAAAATTGTTCCAACTAACAAAAAACATAATTCATAACATCCATGTCAATAATGTATGATTCTTAAATGGTCCAAAATAAAAATACTTCAAATTTGAATCCTCAATAGAACTACCAACCATCTCAATCATAATTATGATCATTTTCATTCACATAATCAGGGTCATTCATGTTATTAGAGTCATCATCACTTTCATTCTCATTAGTTTGGTTGTCTTGAGAGATTGCTCATTCGAAAATGATATCTTGTATACATCATTCATCAACAAGTATAATTCCTTTCTTATCTTCTTATCTTTGTGCCGCTCATTCTGCAACTGAGCATACAAATCATCATTTGAAGCATTTATTTGTGACTTAATCATCTCATCAATATCTTCAGGCAAAGTTGATATTGATTGCTTTGATGTCTTTACAGTTTGACCTAGGGATCTAATACCTTTGATTCTTTCTTTTTTTGTTTCCACCAACAGATTGCACCCAGATATCCATTTGACTTAGTTGAGAAGGTTGATTAGCTTCTCCCTCCCCATCCAATGCATTTTGAGCAGCTAATTTCTTGTTTCTTTCTTTCAAACTTTAGCTGCATAAGGATATAATATATTAGTCCATGTTTAGTTTCACTAGAAAATATATATCGTTAGCAAAATATACTGGATTCTAGCATCAAACATAAGCACACCAAGAAAAAATGAGAAATGGTAACTCAAATGAACAATTTAATTTATGTAAATGATATCATCATCTTCACAACTAGTAAGACAACATCTGCTAAAATGATAGAAAGCATATTTCAAGCCATTTTTATAACTAAATGATAAAATGAGACAGAGAATAGAAATAAATTTCATATATACAAAAATATTCTTCGCACACAAATCAAACAAAGAAAATAAACTTTCGATCTCACTCGATTGAAGCTAAATGTCTTAATTAAGTTTTCAAAATGCAAAAAAAATGAATGTTGGAATCAATTATTCTAAAACACATCGAGCTGCAGAGATAAAACAACCTACAGAACCTGAACGTAAATAAACTCAAGCTGAAGCTAAATGTTTTAACTAAGCCGAGTGAATAAAATATATTCAGTTATATTTTTTTCCTTTCTAACTTTCTAGGTAGTTCTCAAGTAGAATTTTTTAGTATGTCTATACAACATATTTAATGTTTCGAAGAACCTTCTCATTGTGTATAGTTGTAAGAACAAAGACACCCTTAGAAAAAAGCTTGTGCCTGAAGTGAGCACAAGTGCAATTCAATTCTTTTAAAAAAAAATAGCACAACCTTTTTACCCTACAAGTAATGGTTCCAACTACTCCAACTAGAGAACATCTGCAAGGAATTATCCAGGTTGAAACGAGCCTAAACTGCTCGTCCTAACAAAAACAAAAATCAACATTTTTTGCAGCTAAAAAACAACATTTCAGCAGTTAAGAAGATTATTTTAGCCATAAAAATAGTATTTCAACATATAAAAAAATATAGTACTTTTCAGCAACAATATATAGCATTGCAGAAAGCAAAAGATATAGCATTACAGCCGCAACCGAAAATAACATTTCGACAACAAAGCAACCTAGATACTCTACATATTTATATTCAATGAAAAGAACCTCTTATCCACCTAAATATTAGGCCCTAATGATACTCTGCAGCACAATAAAATTAATGACTAGTGCGATCTACAAGCTTCCTTGTGACTAACTTGATGTGTACTTTTATTCTATTGCTTAGTTTGTAGTTAGGTTGCTTCTATTTTTTAGTCAACGAGATTAGTTTATCTAGTTTACTTATGTGCGGAAAAATATTAAAGCTTACCTCTTTTCCAGTGGAACTCTGCACACTCTGCACTTTTGTATTAGTAAACACAGAGTTGATGTAAAGAATAGATGATAAACCCTAATCATAGACATTTTGAAACGAATCAAGTAACTAGAAAATAGAAATAAAAGAAATTCTAAAATTAAAGGAACTAAAGTACCTCATAAACAAAGGAGTGAGAGAACATATTCTTAAACCAAATAAGTAATTGGAAAATAGAGTGAATGAGCATTTACATAAGCAGCTTCAACTTTCTCATTTACCCAACTTTTATCACTTTTCTTGCAAATGAGTTTGGAAATAAAATTCTGAAGTTGAAGGATCTTTTCCAGTAGCTTCTTTCTATAATTAAAAAAGATATTTATGTTATCAATGCTGAGTATGATGTTATTTTCTTGAAAGAAATATATTTTAAACAAGATATATAATTACCATTATTTTATAGATCAATCGATCAGGTATGCAACCACCTTTGTGAATGATGCACCAGCATTCAAATCCCGATTTTTTTTAATTTTGTTGAGACTTTTTCTTGAACTCATCCGACTCCCAACGCTCTTTCATCTCCTTGAATACCGCATCTCCCATCCAATTTGGCTTCAGAGGCAAGTGTTTTCTAACATCTTGTAACGGTTGTGTCAATTTTGAAGATGCTCTTTTCTAAAAATTAATCCATATAGCATCATTATATTGTGGAAGCCATTTGAATCTCTTCTGCATACGTCAAATGAATATCATATTAGTCAATAATCCAAGACTTCTATTTGAATATGCACTATAATTTATAAACCTTTTTACCTTGAATTCCTCAAACAACATCAGGTGAGTAGATTTTGGAAACTTCTTTCATGAAGGTTTAGCCAATCCAAACTTAGTACAAATGCAAATAGCAATACCATCAATAACTATCTTGTGAGGATCAAACCTACATGAAATATATATAT
>NC_028647.1:17909182-17921835 GCF_001406875.1 Solanum pennellii
TATATATATATATATATATATATCTTACCCTCTTTTCCTATTAATTCAACTTCAAATATTTTTGTTCCAAATAAAATATTTCTTTTTTTCCCCTCATTTTGACAATAATTCCTCATCAACACTCGAACAACATTTGTAAAATCATACTTGCAAAGTAAGTGGGAAACCATATAACCTGAAATACTTTTCATCGTGTTTAATTTTGGTGTGCAAATGTAGAATCGTTAGATCGAAAGCCTATTTACCCCATGGATAGTCAGTGTATCTGCCAAATTCAACTAAGTCGAAGTCTTTTCTATAAATTACCGTAGTTTTTGGTTCTTTAGAAAGGATGAATGAATGTATGTAGAACAATATAGCAAACTTCACAACATCATCATCATTATCCCTTCAAACCTTCTTAGAAATTTTTTTAACCAATTGTTATTGATGGCTTTTTTGATACCAAAAATACTGAAGAATAGTTATCTTTTGTTCTTCAGTATAAAAGACAAAATCCCTTCTCATTATCTGAACATTTTAACCCAGAAACAATAGCAAAGTCGTGAATGATAAATCAAAGGGTGGTGCCATACACATGTATCAGGATTGCATCTTTTGAGCTACCCTCAATCTCTCTCAAAAACATGCACCTAATAAGTTGTGATTGAACGTGACACCTACGAATGCTAGACAATTGGGCAAAACAGATACGCTCAAACTTACTTCTCAAATAAGAAGTAACGTGGTCGTATCAAGTAAAGAACCCAACTAATGAGGTTAGGATCGTTCCCACGAGGAAAATAGTTCAGACTTAACTTCAATCTATTATTACTACTATTTAGTCAATCATTTCCTTGGAAACCAAAGACAATAAAAGGGGTTTTTTTTACTTCTAAATGAATGAAAATAACTAGCTAAATTAAAGGAGACAACTAACAGCTTCAAATGTTGGAGTTTAATCAATTAATAAAAGTAACTAGGGTTACGTGTTCCCCACAGGTTCATAACTTGATAATTCTAACTATAACAATTCTTTCCTAGTAATTTGCATGCAAAGTGATAAGTTATGTATTTCTAAATCCTTGGTCCGGCATATAGAAAATTTCACTCCGCACCTTGGTCCGGCTACGTGTGTTGCTATACTAACCCTTACATTTACCTCATATTAAGCATCGTATTCGATATTTGACTAAGTTATTACCTCGTAAAAGTCAATACTAGCCTATTAGACAGTATACACTAAATCTATGTTGATAATTATTTTCCTATTATCTACCTCCTTGGTCCGGCAAGTAGCATTAAGGCGAGTTCTAACGTTGGCCATCCGTTAAAAAGACTTCTAAGCGAAAGAATTATCAATACATGAAAGACACTATTCTAGAATTGTTATTTTAGTTAGGTTTTACCTCATTATTCGCCTATGGTTCCCACAACTCTAGTTACCCATAGTCATAATCACAATATTCAAATATATGATATAAGAATTCATGCACTTACTTCAATGAGAAAGAGTAAAATCCGAAAGTTTGCTTGATTAATAAACAAAAATCACCAACAATCAATTAATGAAATTAATTGAAGAACAAAGATTCTCCAAAACTGCAACAATAATCCTCAAGTCTAATCCACAAAAGAAGCTCAAAAATCAAGAGTGTAACAAAGATTCTGAAAATAATAAAGGGTCTAACCTCAAAAACGAGGTTTTTCGAACTAATTATAAAAAATAAAAACCTAATTAAATAAGGACTCTATTTGCTGGAAATCTGTCAAAACGCGGCTGGATCAATGGACCTCGCGACGGATTGTCGTGGTCACGACGGGCCGTCATGGACTCCGTCGTCCCATACTTGTGCAATTTTCTTCTGCTGCTCTCTTCATTACCCTCAACGACAGGTATGACGGATCGTCACAGGCACAACGGTCCGTCGAGGGTCTCTGTTCCAAAACACTTGAACTCTTCAAATTTGGGTACTGGACTACTTCTCTGATCTTCATGACGAACCAGCAGGACGGACCGTCATGGCTACGACGGTCCGTCACGCACTCTATAACCCCACACTTGGTAAGAATTCCCCATGTTCCTTCAGCAGCTGCACTACGATGCCACCTACTGACCGTCTTGAGCACGACGAACCGTCACAAGCTCCGTAGGTGGTACTTTTCTGTATTTCTTGCTCAAAAACCTCCGCATTCATCTTTTAGACAAATTTCCTGCAAATAAAGAGAAACTTACATAAAATCAGTACAAAAAGGCTTTTGCACACACTAAACTTAAGGAAAAAGTATTAAAAATACCGTGAAACCACGGTATATCAACACCCTCAACTTATATTCGTTGTTTGTCCTCAAGCGACGCACTATGACTCAATACAAAATCTTTGTACAATAGTATCCATGTTTTATCTTTCGCAATCATTTGGCTATCAATCCCGATCAGTCTCATCATGTTTATGCATGCTATCACTATTAGGCTTGAATTATGTGGAATCAGACCATGACACAGACTCACCATGCACTAACACCTATCCTCTTCAATTTCTCACCGAGGTGCTAATATTTCCGGTATTACAACTAGTGTCCTCACTTCAAAACAAAATCCTCATTTTTCACACAATGATTTCAGTTTGAGTATAAGGATTACTTTTCAACACTCACTCTCAGAACAAATTCACACTCATTCATACATATTGCCATAAGCTTGCCCTTATTTTCACTGCTTTAAGTTCGCTATACAACTCTTAGGATCACGATAGGACTTTCTTAGCTTGTAACATAGGCTCAGGGTCAGGTAGGGTATATTTAGGTATACTTTAGTGACTTGTTGCCCTCCTTGACATATCGGCTAAACATACCATTTTCTATCATTTTATTTTGCCCAGTTTCTCATATTCTTTCACCTTGCTATTTTCCCTTCTTTCTTCATTTGTGTAAGTGACTCTCTTCTTTTCTTGTTTGTAATTCTTGTATATTTTTCTTTTTCTTTACTTTTCTTTCAACGAATTCTTGAGTCACTTTACTTTTGTTCTTTCTCTCTCTTTGTTCTTTCAACCCCACTTTCCAGAGCATTCCTCATAATAGTCACCCTCAACTCATGGCTTTTCCATGAGTCAAAGTACACAATACCCAAAGTTGGGTCAGGGCCATAAAAAGGTTGTTTACTGCATTAGCCACCCTCAACTTATGCTTTTGGCATAAGCTGAGGTGCACATGTCCAAGGAGGGACCAGGGCCAACACATTGTTCTCAGAAAAGATCAGTTGGGGTGAAAAAGAAAGGTCTAATTTAAGCTCAGATTATTTGGATCAAAGAAGGATAAATTTCATTTGGTTTTCTTTTATTTAGGCTAAAAATGGGCTATATTGAATAAGGGCCTATGATCCTTTCCTAATTGTCTATTACAGCTTACTTTTAGCAGGACTAACCAGGCAAGTTCTAGCTCAGTACAAATAGTGGACTATTCAAATCTTCCTCACACTCACTTGACATCTCATCACTCTACCAGATTATCAGACACCTAGTTCGAATTTTAGACTTAGGGTCATGCAGTGGTGTACCTCTGTGTCATGCTTAGAGCCACACATTTATCAATTACTATGCCTAGTCATGCATCATTTTCCATTTTATTAGGATATCATTTTAGCCATCATGCTCCAGAATTAAACTATGTACACAAGATATAGACATGCCGGTTCAACAGTAAAAATAATCAGTCTCTTGGGGAAAAAGAACACAGGCAAGAAAACCCCAAAAGAGGATAGTGAATTGGGCTACTCAGACTTCACCCTAGCACTCACTTTCCATTTACCCCACCCCCAACAAAAAGACATGCAATTGTCCCCAATGCATAAAAAATTGAAATACAAGAGTGGTAGGTGAAGCAAACCTGGGGCGCAAAGCGCCGACGATCAGCAAGCTGGTGGGTCCGGTTCCCCGGAACCCACTACCTCTGTAATCTGGACACCCTCAGTAGTGTCCACAGCATCGACAGCACTATCAGCAGTGCCTCCCGTGATCTCCACATTTGTGGAGCTAGACGCCCCAGCAGCTAACTCTACTGCTCTCATCTGACGCGCCTCCTCATCAGCAAGCGAGGCTCTCCTTGAAGCCTCCATCTCACGGCGCTCCTTCTTCCGTGCTCGAGCTTCATCCTCTTCTCGACCCCTACGCCTCTTGGCATGCTCTCGAGGGGGGGTGGTGGAATCTCTGAAGTGGCGAATAGGGCCGCCATCACTGTGTCTTCAGCAGGCTCTGCAGAAGGGGCCTCAGACTCAAGAACCCTAGCCTCAAAGATCATATCGATGTCTGCGAAGACTGTCGACCGCAGCCTGAAGGGTCGACACATCCACCTGAGGGGCTGGTCGAGCTAACACCCGCAACTCAAAATCGTCCAAGCGCTGATGAACCTCAGCGATCTTCCGCTCTGTGTGCTGGACCATTCTCCGCTTCAAGCGCTCTTCTGCCTCAGCAATAGACCTCTTCATCCAAGGCTGGATGTGATGCAAAAGTGTAGCCATCTGTGCCTCTAATTTCTGGACCCTAGCAAGCGGGACCAGAGCGGAGAAAGGGGCTGAGCGAGAGGAGCTCGGGGCAGTGCTACTACCCGGGATAGACTCGACCAGGGTAGTGTCAGTGGAAGCCGCCCGCATAGCCGTGTGGGCCTGTGCTACCGTATCAGCCAGATTGTCACCAAGTGGAGGAAATGCTCGACGGGGCCCTCTGCGTGGAGCCAACTCATTGGCCTCATCCCTGATGAGGCCTATATCAACAGTGCCCAGCGGGGTCTTGAGCTGATCAACGTGCCATATAGGCACACCTGCGGACCTGCATAGAGAAAATATCATGCACGGGAAAGGGTAAGTAGTTGTGACCTTAAAATCCCTCTCGTGCATGACTATATTATCAGCGGCTGTGGGAGAAAGGCAGTGGCGGACAATCAACCACAAAAACTTCGTCGTGAAGGTCAGGTTAGCCTTCTTGATGGCTCCCTTCGGCTCGGTCACCCAGTCAGCACCCTCTCTATCAACGGACAAGTGCAGGGCCATCCACCTCTTGGTGGTCTCTCTCAGCGATGGCTCACGCAGGAATTGCCCATCTTTGACAATTTGCCATCGGTAGTTAAACTCGGCGGTGAGAGGGGTCCGGTTGGCATCAACATTCTCGCCGTATAGATACCGGCGGATGGCAGGCAGGGAGATATCAACCTGAATGCCACGTACTCGGACCTGCTCAAGTGGGGCCTGTTTGGCGGGGGCAGCCCGCCTATCAATCTGTGATCTGAGAGTCGCTACGTAGGAGGCGTAGAATTATCGGACCAACTCTTCACTGTAACGTCCCAACGGATGCGCTGTTCACTCCAGTCGATGTCTGGTGAAGAGATTGTGGATCTCTGGCATCGTCGGGAGACTTCCCGTAAGGATCCGCCGCTCCAATGTATGTGTCCGAGTCATGACTCCTTTGTCATTCAAGAACTTTGCATCAGAATAGACTTGATACTGCACGTCGATACACCACCAGTTGGGCTGGTCGGTAACCGGGGTGAGAGCACGAGTCGGTGAACCGGGTGTGGATTCCAAACTGTCCGCCTCATCAGACGAGGCAGACTGTGCAGCGGTGGCGGGTGAAGGGACCTCAGCACATCCGGAGGCTTCCTCCGACCACGAAACTCCTAAGGATCCAGATGCTCCTTCTTCATTAGTAGCTGACCCAGAAGGTGTGCCGTTCTGTGCGCACCTCATCAGACTGGGAGGCAGTGACTATGCCGGACGCCACTTTTTTGGGTGTGGCTCTGGCAGCACGTGCAGCTCGGGATGGGGTGGAAGTGCCTGGGGGCACGTACTCGGGGTCACGCTCATCATCAGAGCCAATGACCAGGCGGGCAGCAGGGGCGACAGACTTGGATCGCCCGCTGGCATGGACTCGATCTTGTTTGGTGTCATAATAGATAGTACTTGTAAAGAATCAATATTAGTACAAGAAGGAGCAAACAAGACAAGCAAAACCACACAAAATAAATAAAAGAGTTAAGATGTAATGACATTTCTACTGTAACAGTGAAACACGACGGACTAGGTGATGGCTCGTCGTGAGTACGATGAACCGTCATGGGGTCCATCATGTCTTACTTAAACTATGTTTATATGGAGAACCCTGAAGGAAAGTCTCTGACAAGTATGACAGTATATGCAGGACGGACCATCACAGGTATGACGGTCCGTCGTAGGTGTCTGTCAGAGGACACTTGAAAAAAATATGAAGACCCTTAGGAGAGGGGTCTCTGACCGTCATAACGGTTATGCAGGACGGACCGTCGTGGGGAATGACGGTCCGTCGTAGATATCCATTGGAGGACACTTAGAAAAGGTGAGAGACCCTTAGGAATAGGGTCTCTGACAACCAGAACGGTTGTGCAGGACGGACCGTCGTGGGAACGACGGTCCGTCGCATGTGTCCGTTGGAGGACACTTATAAAAAGTGAGAGACCCTTCGGAATAGGGTATCTGACAACCAAAACGGTTGTGCAGGACGGACCGTCGTGGGAACGACGGTCCGTCGCATGTGTCCGTTGGAGGACACTTAGAAAAAGTGAGAGACCCTTAGAAATAGGGTCTCTGACAACCAAAACGGTTGTGCAGGACGGACCGTCGCGGGAACGACGGTCTGTCGCATGTGTCCGTTGGTGAACACTTGGAGAGAATTGGACAGTGGAGTGGTAGGGATGTTGGGACGGACCAAATGACGGTCCGTCATGAATACGACGGTCCGTCATTGGGGTCTCGTTTCGTCATTCAGTGACAGAATTGGGGATGCCCCATTCATCCCCTATGACCCAAATGGAATTGTCATTTTTTTTTACTTACATTTGTCTAACCCAAATACCTAGTAAACTAGCAATACTAAAGCACCTATTTCTAGAGTTTTAACACGACAATTATGAGGATTCTCAACCTAGGTTAGACAGAATTTGTATTAAAGAATGAACCCCATCAATAAGAACTCGGCTAGTACTAATTGATAAACAAAAATGCAAAGTAAATGGGTAGAAATCAGTGACACATACCTGAGAATATGAGAAAAACAATCGAGGAAGGTACTTGGTGATCAAGTAGAGACCCACAGCGGCAGCTCTGACTAATAGATAGTGAATTTTTGGAATTGGGGAATTTGGGGAAAATAATCGGTTGTAAGAGAGGGGGGTTATGATGTTTGAGAATTGAAAAGGGAGGGAAATGGGAGGAAGAGGGAAGGAATGGGGTGAAATGAAGGGGTGGAGTTTTTAAATGTTAAGAATTTTAAAAAAAACCCAGCCGGGTCGGGTCGGGTACACTTCATTAATGACGCGACGAGTCCCCGATGACGGTCCGTCGCATGTGCGACGGCTAGTCTTTGGTTCCGTCGCGTGTGCCCTAGTTTGAAAATAACAGAAAGACGTACCTGGCATGATGGATTCATGCAACGGTCCGTCACAATCACAACGGTCCGTCGATGTATCCGTCAGTGACTGCTGCAGAGTGATTTTCTGCAGAATTTCCTGGTGATGTGCCTGCAAATTTAAAACCCATTAGTAGAAAATGCTACCATTACTAAAAAGGAAAAAAACTATAAGTATTGGGTTGCCTCCCAACAAGCGCCTGATTTAACGTCGCGGCACGAGTGAGGACACTTGATTACTCAGCCTTCATCAAGATGGTATGCCTGTATCACTTCATTCACCGATGCATTATGCCCAAAATAGAGTTTTATTTGTTCTCCATTCACCTTAAACCGCACTCCCTCCTTGGTTTCTAACTCAACTGCTCCATGAGGGAATACTTAGGTAATCAAGTAAGGGCCAGTCCGTTTGGACTTGAGCTTTCCCGGAAGCAAACGCAACCTAGAACTGTCTAAAAGCACCAAATCCCCAACCATAAACTCTTGTTTTTCACTTTTTAGTTCATTATCCTTCTTCATCTTTTCTTTGTGGGATACGGCAGATACCGATTGGAGCTCACCACTCTGCCTCATGGACCTACAAATATTGAAGGTCACTTCTTCATTGTTCAACCGAAATTTCATTTGCCCCTTTTCCATATCAACTAAGGCTCTACCCGTAGCAAGAATGGCCTCCCAAGAATAATAGGCACTTCAAAATCGACTTCACAATCAAGAATAACAAAATCTGCCAGAAATATGAATGACTCCACTTTTACTAGCACATCGTGGAGTATCCCTATAGGCCTTTTCACTGTTCGATCAGCCATCAGTAGCCGCATCGCTGTGGGCTTTGGGTCACCCAAACCCAACTTCTTGTAAATCGAGAGGGGCATGAGATTTATGCTTGCCCCCAGATCACATAATGCTTTGGCAAAATGTAATGACCCAACCGTACAAGGAATAGTGAACGCACCCGGATCTTCTTTCTTTTGTACGAGAGATCTTGTAGCAATAGCACTACAATGCTGCATTCTATCATTATCCTCGAAAGTGACCGAACTTTTCTTTGTAACCAGATCTTTCATAAACTTGGGATAACCGGGCATTTGTTCTAGAGCTTCTACCAAAGGGACATTGATAGAAAGTTGTTTCAGCATTGTTATAAAACGCCGATATTTACCATCCTCGGTCTTTTTCACTAATCTCTGAGGAAAGGGGGGGTCTAGGCATGGGAATTACCTTTATAGGGACTTCTGCATCTTTTCCAGTGCTATCTTCTGCTTCACCACTACCCTCTACCACCTTATCATTATCCTTTCTCACCTTTTCCTCATTAGACGGCATAGGTGGGTCAATGGTTTGCTTACCACCCCGAGTAGTGATTGCCATACAGTGTGCATTATTTTTCGGATTTTGGACAGTGTTGCTAGGAAGAGTGCCCGGTTGCCGTGTGTTCACAGTCGCAGATAATTGTGCCATTTGCAACTCGATCTGCTTAATCGATATTGCATGTGTATCGACTTTTTGCCCAATACCCGCTAAATCACTCCTTAACTCTTAATGGGCTCATCACTAGCATCGAACCTCATCATCATTTTGGTGCAGCATATCCTCAACTCGCGCCATACTACCTCCACCATCCCTAGGAGTAACTTCACGATTTTGAGGAGGAACATAGGGCCCATTCCTATCATTTCTATTACCATAGTTACCCCTGTTGAAGTTGTTGTCGCGGTTGTAGTTTCCATCTCGGACATAATGACCCTCACGCTTATAGTTACCATAGTTCCGACCTTGGTGCCAATTCTCCTGATTAGAGCCTTGGGCACTTGGTCGGAAACCCCCCGTCTGCTCATTTACCACATAGGAATCCTCCTCATAATAGCACTCATCATTTTGTGGCGGTGGTTTCGACAAGTAGTTGACTGCATTTATCTTTTCTACACCCCCCAGTGACATGTTTTAGTACCAACCCAAGCTCAGTTCTCATCCGAGCCATTTCTTCATGAATCTCATCTGTGGCTGGGTTGTGAGTGGACTGCACTGCGAAGGTATTTCTCCCGGTATCTGACTTCCTAGTACTCCAAGCTTTATTATTCCGAGAGATTTTCTCTAATTTTTCAGCAATCTCAGCATAAGGACACTCCCCATAAGATCCACCTGCTATAGTGTCCAACACCGCTTTATTATTATCATCATGTCCCCGATAGAAGTATTCCTTCAGTGACTCATCATCTATACGGTGATTTGGGACGCTTCTAAAAAACGAGGTGAATCTATCCCAAGAACTACTAACTGACTCTCCTGGTAGTGCCACAAAGTTGTTCACTCTATCTTTGTGGTTTAGTTTCTTGGAGACCGGGTAGTAGCGTGCTAAGAAAACGTCCCTTAGTTGGTTCCAAGTGAAAATTAAGTTGTAAGGGAGCTCAGCGAACCATATAGCAGCCTCTCCCGTCAGTGAGAGAGGAAACACTCTTAGACCTATTACATCTAAGTCCAAGTCAGGCCTCTCTACACAGCTTTTACACACTGCCCTAACCTTAGCTATATGGGCATGTGGATCCTCAGAAGGTAGCCCTGAAAACAAACCTCTGGCAGTGAGCATTTGCATCAGACTACTAGTTACCACAAAAGTGTGGCCTGTGGGTAGAGGAGGCAAAACCAGTGGCCCATCCGAATCTGCTATGTCATCATAGCCTCTGTAGTATGCTTGGGGCCGTGGAGCGGGATTCTGTCCCCTCTGTTGATGTTCACCCGGAGCATCGGGTAACATCTGACCATGAACATCAACCGGAGCTGGGATGTTCTGGTTCGGATCCTCATCATTTATTCCCAAATTACGATTCATATTGCGCAGTGTACGCTCTAACTCGTGATCGTAGGGAAACAACGGTTCTCTTCCTCTCCGTGTATTTGGCATACAAGGAGGATAGTTCTGAAAAGAAATCAAAAACAATAAAACAAAGTAAAATCAAGAAAATATCAACTAAACTATAGTTATAAGTTTAAGTTAATCTATAAGCTACTTTCCCCGGCAGCGGCGCCAAAATTTGATACGCTCAAACTTACTTCTCAAATAAGAAGTAAAGCGGTCGTATCAAGTAAAGAACCCAACTAATGAGGTTGGGATCGTTCCCACGAGGAAAATAGTTCAGACTTAACTTTAATCTATTATTACTATTATTTAGTCAATTATTTCCTTAGAAAACAAAAGACAATAAAAGGGGGGGGTTTATTTCTAAATTAATGAAAATAACTAACTAAATTAAAGTAAACAACTAACAGATTCAAATATTGGAGTTTAATCAATTAATAAAAGTAACTAGGGTTTAAGTGTTCCCCACAGGTTCCTAACTTGATAATTCTAACTATAACAATTCTTTCCTAGTATCTTGCATGCAAAGTGATAAGTTATGTATTTCTAAATCCTTGGTCCGGCATCTAGAAAATCTCACTCCGCACCTTGGTCCGGCTACGTGTGTTGCTTTCCTAACCCTTATCTTTACCTCATATTAAGCATCGTATTCGATATTTGACTAAGTTATTACCTCGTACCAATCAATACTAGCCTATTAGATAGTATACACTAAATCTATGTTGATAATTCTTTTCCTATTATCTACCTCCTTCGTCCGGCAAGTAGCATTAAGGCGAGTTCTAACGTTGGCCATCCGTTAAAAAGACTTCTAAGCAAAAGAATTATCAATACATGCAAGACACTATTCTAGAATTGTTCTTTTAGTTAGGTTTTACCTCATTATTCGCCTATGGTTCCCACAACCTAGTTATGGAGTTTAGTTACCCATAGTCATAATCACAATATTCAAATATATGATATAAGAATTCATGCACTTACTTCAATGAGAAAGAGTAAAATCCAAAAGTTTGCTTGATTAATCAACAAAAACCACCAATAATCAATAACTGAAATTAATTGAAAAACAAAGATTCTCCAAAAGTGTAACAATAATCCTCAAGTCTAATCCACAAAAGAAGCTCAAAAATAAAGAGTCTAACAAAGAGTCTAAAAATAATCAAGGGTCTAACCTCAAAAACAAGGTTTTTCGAACTATTTATAAAAAATAAAAACCTAATTAAATAAGGACTCTATTTGCTGAAGATCTGTCAAAACGCGGCTGGATCGATGGACCTCGCGACGGATCGTCGTGGTCACGACGGGCCGTCATGGACTCCGTCGTCCCATACTTGTGCATTTTTCTTCTGCTGCTCTCTTCATTACCCTCGACGGCAGGTATGACAGATCGTCACAGGCACAACGGTCCGTCGAGGGTCTCCGTTCCAAAACACTTGAACTCTTAGAATTTGGGTACTGGGACTACTTCTCTGATCTTCATGAAGAACCAGTAGGACGGACCGTCATTGGTACGACGGTCCGTCACGCACTCCGTAACCCCACACTTGGTCAGAATTCGCCATCTTCCTTTAGCAGCTGCACTACGATGCCACCTACGGACCGTCACGAGCACGACGAACCATCACAAGCTCCGTAGGTGGTACTTTTCTGTATTTCTTGTTCAAAAACCTCCGCATTCATCTTTTAGACAAATTTCCTGCAAATAAAGAGAAACTTACATAAAAATTTGTACAAAAAGGCTTTTGGACACACTAAACTTAAGGAAAAAGTATTAAAAATACCGTGAAACCATGGTATGTCAAAAACATGTGGTTCTACAAAATCGATTATTCTGAGTTTCAGTAAGCTTTTCAGCTAACACCTTCATTATTTCAATATTTGTGTAACACTGCATGTGAGGTGTGCGTGTTGGTTTTCTTTTGCCTTAAAACTTAGCAGCCTGTTAAAAAATGAATATACAATTTTACTAAAATATACATGTATACATAAGTAAGACACAAATACATATATTAAAATATATAAAATAGATTTAAAATGAAAATAACCTATACAAATTTTATAAGAAAATTTACATTATATACAAACTGACTTCAATTGTATAAATGTTTATATTGTATATATAGATAAATTGGTGTACTACTACTAATGTAATAATTATTTATACGATACTTATACAAACAAATTCAAATGTATAATTGTTTACATAGCATATATAGCGAAATACAAACAATTTATGTATGTGTATAAGTGTGTGCAATTGTATATGGTGAAAGGAACATTATACAAAAAGTATACTTATACAAATGTAAAAACTTATACATAAACAAATGCACAAAATTGTATACAAATGTTATAATATATATATATATATATATATATATATATAT
>NC_028647.1:17922029-17928048 GCF_001406875.1 Solanum pennellii
TATATATATATATATAATATATTACAAATGTATATTTGTTTACCTTGTATGTTTAGTTAAATAGTTATATTTTATACATTTAGTTTGGATATTAACATAGTGACTATACACAATTGTATAAATAAACAGATAGAAGACATGAATTAACATAGTAAGTATAAGAATATTATACAATCATAACATAAATAAAAATAATGAGTATACAAATACCTCATTATGCTCCAATCGGCCAGAAATAACAACTTCCTTTATTTTGGCATTGTCATCTGTGTAGTTAGTTATTTTTTCTTTTCTTTTTTTACTCGACCCAGCATGAGACTGGTCTTTCATACCTCCATCCACGATTCTAATTCGGTCATACTTCAATTTTGATATGATCTCTTGCATTGCATTAGATTTGGATATTGAACCTGAAACCTCCCCAAAATCCTTAAATAGACCCAAGGAAAATGATAGGTGTTCAACACTATTTTCGACAGCAAAGGTATACCTCTTGTGAATCTCTTAGCTGGAGACTGGCATCCGTTGTTTGAAAAAAAATCGATATGGCTTAGAACTGATGTGAAAAATAACACGAAAAAATGAAAAAAATAGACAAAAATTTAAATTAATAGATTCAAAAGTTTCAAGTCCAAAACTTATCTCTATCAATTAATTAAAACTTTTGTCTATTTATTTTTCTTGTTTTTTCAAGCTATTTTTCACATCAGTTCATAATCCATATAGATGTTTCTTCAAACAATGGATATCCAGTCTCCATATAAGACATTCACAAGAGGTATACGTTTGCATGTCGAAAGTAGTGTTCAACACCCATCGCTTTTCATGGGTCTAATTAAAGAGTTTGTGGAGGTTTCAGGTTCAATGTCCAAATCTAAAGCAATGCGTGAGATCAGATCAAAATTGAAGAATGACACAATTAGAATTGTGGATGGGGGTATAAAAGATCAGTCTGATGATTGGTCAAGCAAAAAAGGAAAGAAAAAAAATAACTAATTATATGTATGGCAATGCCAAAAGAAAGGAAGTTGTCTCTGACTGATTGGAGCATGATGAGGTATTTGTATAATCATTATTTTTGTACATGTTACGATGTTGATTCATGTCTTCGATCTGTTTATTTATACAGTTGTGTATATACACTATGTTAATATCTAAACTAAATGTATAAAATATAACTATGTAACTATACATACAAGGTAAAGAATTATACATTTGTAATTGGTTGTATAATGCATAATAATATTAATAGCTATTGTATTAGTACTATTACAACAACTTTTATATATATATATATATATATATATATATATATATATTATAAATATTTATACATTTGATACAATTATGTGCATTTGTTTATGTATAAGTTTTTGCATTTGTATAAGTATAGTTTTTGAAAAATGTTCTTTTCGCCATATATAATTTCCACACTTATATTCATACATGGACTTGTTTGTATTTAACTAAACATACTATACAAACAATTATACATTTGATTTGTTTGTATAAGTATAATATCAATAGTTATTGCATTAGTAGTGGTACACCAATTAATCTATATATACAATATAAACATTTATATAATTGAAGTCAGTTTGTATACAATGTAAATTTTCTTTTTAAAACTTGTATATGTTATTTTCATTGACAATATATTTCATACATTTTGATATTTGCATTTGTATCTTTGTTATGTATACATGTATATTTTTAGTAAATTTGTATGTCCATTTTTTGACAGGTTACACAAATATTGAAGTAATGAATGTGTTAGCTAAAAAACTTATTGAAACACATTATAATCGATTTTTTGGAACCACATGTTTTCCCCAATTGTGTAGCATCTGTGGTGTCATGTTCAAGCACAACTTATTAGGTTCATGTTTTTGAGAGAGATTGAGGGCAGCTCAAAAGATGCAATCCTGATACATGTGAATGTTACACTCTTTGATTCATCATTCATGACTTTGCTATCAATTTTGGGTAACGCTCAGACAATAAGAAGGATTTTGTTTTGTATACTGAAGAACAAAACGGAATTATTCTTCAGTATTTTGGTATCGAAAAAGCAATCACCAAGAAACAATTGGTTGAAAATTTTTCTAAGAAGGTCTGGGGGATAATAATGATGATGCTGTGAAGTTTGTAACATTTGTAGCATCTCGTAACTTGAAATAGCTAAGAATAATCTACGGAAAACGGCCTAAAATACCCTCAAAGTATTGGAAATGGTACAAAATCACCCTCCATCCACGTATTGGCTCCAAAATGTCCTTCTCATCCACCTATTGGCTCCAAAATACCCTTGTCTTCCACCTTTGGGTTCAAAATTGACCACTTATTTAATTGTTTTAAAATTAAATTGTTTAAATATTTGTTAAATACTTGGCGCTCAACTGTTGATTATAATTTACCTTATTAATATAATTTATAAATCAACTTACTACCCACTCATTACTAACTAAACCCCACCCATTAATAAACCGATTATAATATCAAAATTGTCATAAATACTACTAAAACACGATGAAATTATAGATTCCTAAAAATGACATTCAAAATTATTCGAGTCTGAATCAAAGCCCCTATTAAATTTAGGTTGAACCGCTTATTTAAGAGGACATTTTCAATAGTATTCTCTTTCAAGCTTGAATTCAAAATTTATGATTAAAGGTAATGAAGTAGTACATCCTGAATTAATTCATGCACTTTTTTTAATATAGTTTTATAAATATTTATGATTTGTTTTAAAAACTTTATTATATTATTTTTAAAAAGAAAGTTATCCATGAAGTAACATTACATAATTGAGATGAAAGAATATCTAAGATGAACACAGTCAGACTTTTATATTTATCGGCAATTTTATTTAGACACTTGAATATATGAATTATTTCTATAGATAATTTCGCCTCTAATTTTTAAAAATACTTATTGGCAGTAGCTTTTCTGTTGTTGCATTAGTAATGTGACGAGTTTATTAATTTCGTGGGTTCAATTAGTAATGGGTGGGTAGTGGATTGATTTATAAATTATACTAATAAGTTAAATTATAACAAATAGTTGTGCGCCACGTATTTAAAAAATATATTTAAATAGTTTAAATTTAAAACCGTTAATTAAGTGGTCAATTTCGAAACGAAAGGTGGATGACAAGGGTATTTTGGAGCCAATAGGTGGGTGGGAAGGATATTTTGGAGCCAATAGGTGGATGGAGGATAATTTTGTACAATTTCCAATACTTCGAGGGTATTTTAGGCCCTTTTCTGAATAATCTAAGAAACTAAAAATAATCACTTTTGGAAAGAAATGGAAAAATCAGAAAAATTTCCTACGTTAAGGAAGTGAGTTTTGGTCATTTTAAAACAGCCATAACTCCTATATGAGTTAGAGGTAATTCTTGATATGGTTGGAAAGTAATTGGAGAGATCTTTCCAATGCCGCTGAGTTTGCGCATTTTCGATATGGTATGAGCGATATATGCCTATCGAAAGTTGGGCTATTGGATTGAGAAAGGTCCCAATCCGAATTTAAGAAAGGGAAGACTAGTCTTTTAACTAATTAATTTCCTATTTCATTTTAGGAACTTATTTGGTTTGAAACAAGTTTTAGTTCAAATTAGATAATTAAACTTTACGCTTAGGGCTTCGTGAAGAGAGAAAAGGAGAAGAAAAGGGAGAAAAGTCAAGGATTCGCCAAGAACACCAATGATTTATGAGTAGAATTCGTTGGGGATGATCCCTATTGAGTTATGTGAGATCTTTTCTGTTGGGTTAATTAATCCACACAACAAACTTGCTTCAGTTCTTTGGTGTTAGAATTGTTTACATGTTAAGAAGTGAGTTTTGTCGAATTCCTGTTGGATGAGTTGTTTGAATGTCCATTGAAGTTGATTCATAATTTTTGAGTTGTTTTTCGAGTTAGGTATATTGAGTATTGGAGGTATTAATGATACTAAGGGTTTGGGAAAAGAACTATGGAGGTTTACAGGATTTAAAACTAGAAGACGAGTTGAAACTCACCAGGCGCCCCCATAGCGCCAGGAAGGCTGAGGAAGGGCACGTGCAGTGCGCCCAAAATGAGCCCCAGTCATTTGGGGCTAGCGCGGCGCACCCTGGATGCACCTAAATCAACGTTTTTCGTCCAGTTTTCTAGTTTAGCCTTTTTAAATCCTTCTAAGGTATATTAACACTCTCTAGTGATTCTAATTGCTTCAAATGGTTTCTAAACACCTAGGAATCACCAAAAACACGCATCATAACTTTGAATTCATAATTTCATTCAAGGAAAGTTAATATTAATGTCAAAGGAGTTAAGAGTTAAGTTTAGAAGTTAAGAAGTAAGTCAAAGCAAAGTTCATAAAGGTTTTCAAGAGTCTTTAATAAACGTTTTAAGAGTTGTTTTAAGGCTCAAGTTTCGAGTTAAGTAAAGAGTAAAGAGTTGAAGATCTTCCCTCAAAGAAATGTAAGGGAACTAACTATTCCCTAAGATTTGAGTTCATTTCTCAAAAGTTATAAGGGAAATAAGTATTCCCTAAGAGTTTATAAATATTTTCACATTTAAGTTAAGACGAAACTAAGAGTTCCAAAAGAGTTTTGAATAATAAAAAGGGAACATTGGTTCCAAGAGAGCTTTTTAAAGCTAAGTGTTGAGCAATTATCTCAACCCAAGGAAAGAAGTTGTTTTAAAAACACATGAGCTAAAGTACATTTTGGAAGTAGTATTGAGCACCAATTTGGGGATGATAGTTCATATTAACTCAAGTCTCCAGGAAAATCATGTAGTCATCATGGGTATTAATGGGTCATACTTTTTAGATGATCATGTAAGTTAAGCTAGTGGATCCAGTAAGTTATGTAGTTCTATGCAACGACAAAGTATAATGATAGTTTTGACAGCGTGGGTAAGACATTGTATCACCACTTAGGCTCATAGTGGTGGTTATTGGTTAGAGAATATCCCACATAAACTATATTTACTTCATATATAAGTAAAGTAAATTTGTTATTGCATTTCTTTAATGAACTAAGTGTTTGTCATTGTTTTTACAAGCTTTTATATATTGCATATGTTTTATTGTTTTATATTAAGTCAAGTTGTTCATGAGTCGAGCAACAAACTGTGTTTCAAGCTCAAGTTGTTGTTAGCATTCCAACTCTCATACTCGTACATTCAATATACTGATGTCAGTTGGCCTGCATCGTATCATGATGCAGACGCAGGTAACTAGGATCAGCATCATCCAGTGCCTCGTTGATCCAGCTGAGCACTCGGAGTCAGTGGTGAGACTCCTTGCATTTTGGAGGACACATTTACATGCTTTTCAATCTTTATTTTATAGGATGTTGTGGGGTCTGCTCCAACATCCATCTTAGTATTATAAAGTCTTCATAGACAGTTAGACAGTCAGACAGTTTAGTTTTGAGTCTCTTCTTTGTATTGCAGATATTTTGCTATGAGACTTTAGTGTCATATTGGACATGTTATTTAATTCGAGTTACTTTATGAGAATGTCTTATTATATTGAGTTAGGTCTTCCGCTGAGTTAAGCAAGTCAGGTCAAGGATTCGTTCAAGGCAGTAATGGTCATTGAATGTTGAGCACGTACAGGGTGTAGGCTCGGAGCGTGACAATATTATTCTACTTACATTCGTTTATCCTTTCTAGAGAACCAACAACTATTGTAATTGATAGCAGATACTTTGAATTAGTTGAAACGGGAAAATACATCGACTACCCATGGGGTAAAAAGACTTTCGACTTTCTAATTCTATATTTGCACACCAAGATTAAACACGATGGAAAGTGTTTCAGGCTATATGGTTTCCCACTTGCTTTGCAAGTATAGTTTTTATGAATGTTTTTTGAATGTTGATGAGGAAATTGTTGTCAAAATATCTGATTACATTCTCAGGATACACAACTGGAAGACAAAAAAGAATTTTCCTCTCCTAAATTATTCTGGTAAGGGAATGTTTAGAGACGACAACAATCTGGTATGCATTGTGTTTATATA
>NC_028647.1:17928275-17929710 GCF_001406875.1 Solanum pennellii
ACAAGTATGGGACGACGGAATCCATCACGGGCCGTCGTGACCATGACGGTCCGTCGCGTGGTCCGTCGACCCAGTCAGTTTTTATCAAAATAATCTTACTGCTCGAATCGACTAAACAGGTCGTTACACTGTCTGATGGAAGGATCCAAAGATCCGCTCTTTTTTGAAGAGTTGAGTCTGTTTATTGAATGGATCTATGAAGAATTACCAGTGTGCGCAGAAAATTTTATATTCAAACTTTTGCTTGCATATAAAGATATAGGGGAAAAGGTCTGTTTACATGGCTTTTGCACTGTCCTACTCAGAATTTAATAATAATGTCTAAATGAACATTACATAAAAAGTTATCTTAGTCAAATGTGAATGTTTATAGATAGACAATTCACAAAATTATAAAGTGAAAAAATTACAAACATAAATACATTGCACAAACTTATATGTAAGCTTATAGATATATTCATAAGCTTATCTTTATACAGTTCACATACTTATAGGTATGTGTATATATATATATATATATATATACACATACCTATAAGTATGTGAACTGTATAAAGATAAGCTTATGAATATATCTATAAGCTTACATATAAGTTTGTGCAATGTATTTATGTTTGTAATTTTTTCACTTTATAATTTTGTGAATTGTCTATCTATAAACATTCACATTTGACTAAGATAACTTTTTATGTAATGTTCATTTAGACATTATTATTAAATTCTGAGTAGGACAGTGCAAAAGCCATGTAAACAGACCTTTTCCCCTATATCTTTATATGCAAGCAAAAGTTTGAATATAAAATTTTCTGCGCACACTGGTAATTCTTCATAGATCCATTCAATAAACAGACTCAACTCTTCAAAAAAGAGCGGATCTTTGGATCCTTCCATCAGACAGTGTAACGACCTGTTTAGTCGATTCGAGCAGTAAGATTATTTTGATAAAAACTGACTGGGTCGACGGACCACGCGACGGACCATCATGGTCACGACGGCCCGTGATGGATTCCGTCGTCCCATACTTGTGTAATTTCTTCTGCTACTCTTCTCATTACCCTCGACGACAAGTAGGACGAACCGTCATAGGCACGATGGACCGTCGAGGGCCTTCGTTCCAAAACACTTCAACTCTGATATCTGGGTAATGAGATCGACTCTCTGAACTTTGCGACGGAGCTGCAGGACGGACCGTCGTAGACACGACGGACCATCACAAACCTCTTTACTAAATTTGACTCTCTGAACATTGTGACGGACCTGCAGGACGGACCGTCGCAGATACGACGGGCCTTCACAAGTTGCGTAAACCTAACTGGGTCGGATTTCTGCTAAAAGTTTTAAAGGGGTGTTTTGGACTATTCATGACAAACTTTATGAAATTAGTGGGGTAAGTTTAATAATTTATTCACTTGGAGGGTTAAAGGAGATAACCTTG
>NC_028647.1:17934248-17935030 GCF_001406875.1 Solanum pennellii
TTTTCTTCCTGTGATCGTTCGGGGACGAACGATGGGTAAATTGGTATCAATTATAACGACCTGTTTAGTCGATTTGAGCAGTAAGATTATTTTTATAAAAACTGACTGGGTCGACGGACCACGCGACAGACCGTCATGGTCACGACGGCCCGTGATGGATTCCGTCGTCCCATACTTGTGTAATTTCTTCTGCTACTCTTCTCATTACCCTCGACGACAAGTAGGACGAACTGTCATAGGCACGACGGACCGTCGAGGGCCTTCGTTCCAAAACACTTCAACTCTGATATCTGGTTTGAGATCGACTCTCTGAACTTCGCGACGGAGCTGCAGGACGGACCGTCGTAGACACGACGGACCGTCACAAACCTCTTTACTAAATTTATCTCTCTGAACTTTGTGACGGACCTGCAGGACGGACCGTCGCAGATACGACGGGCCGTCACAAGTTGCGTAAACCTAACTGGGTCGGATTTCTGCTAAAAGTTTTAAAGGGGTGTTTTGGACTATTCATGACAAAGGTTATGAAATTAGTGGGGTAAGTTTAATAGTTTAGTTACTTGGGGGGTTAAAGGAGATAACCTTGAAATAAATAATGGGTTACATTTATCATAATGAATTATATGATAATTAGGGCAAAAGAAAAAGAATCTGGAGAAGAAAAAGAGAAAAGAAAAAGACAGAGAGGGGAGAACAAGCGAGAGAGAGAGAACGAAGAGGAAAGCAAAAGGCATTGGGGAGATAGCTTGCTCGATCACGATTCTTCGGTGGAGGTAGGTTAT